>NC_084987.1:22663022-22963022 GCF_963691925.1 Scomber scombrus
GCCATGACATCGCACGGTATACACAGAATAGCACAGCCCCTCTAAGCCATGTCACGTGGATTGCATTCAAAGTAGACATGCAAACGTTAGAAATAATGGTGTTACATCTTCTTATACTGCTAAGGCTCTTTGTGTTTTAATTCCTCAATGTTTCACCCACAAGTTGTGCTCATTTTTATGTTTTGTCTTCCTTTTTAAATCTTTGTGGCACTATTTAGGGTTAGGGTTAGGGTTAGGGTTAGGGTTGGTGGTAGCAGCTACTCTTCTACACAGGTAAACATGCTATACTTTTACAGTGAGGCAGCAGTGATGTAAACGAACATTAATACATCTTTTGAATATGGACAGATACAAACAGCATCAGAAATGTTTTGCAGTAATATTATTAAAGATATTCTCTTTATACCGTAACGCCAGATCTTGACTCATAATCATCACATTCAGACTTTTTCTTCAGTATCAAAGTAAGGCAGATAATTGCTGTCTGCACAGTGCGAGCAGTGGCTTCTAACAGCTAAAGCAGCACGGCTTTCTATGATTCAGGTTTGTCACAACGTAAACAAACAGGCTACAGGTCAAAAACACTGATGTGTATGTAGTTTTAAGTTTGATATTAAAGGATAGGTACGCAATTTTTCAAGTCTGTTTTAAAACAATAGTCAGGTGCTCATGAACATTGTAACAGTTTTTGCTTTTTTGTAATCATTCCTTCCGTTCATACTGACCTTTAGAAAGATCCCTTACATAAAGCATTTATAATGTAAGTGATGGGAGATAAAATCCACCGTCATCATTTTGAGCAAAAGTGTATTTAAAGGTTTATCTGAAGATGTGAGGCTTTAGCTGTCTGAGTTAATCAAATAAAGTGGATATCTTCCACAGTTACAGTCTTTTTAGTGAAAATACCCTCTTTGTCCTGTTCAGCTGTAGTGTTGTAGTATAAGAACAAAAAGAGGAACTATAAGACTGTAATGTTGAAAGATATCTAGTTAATTTAACTTTTTTTGACAGCTTAAACTTCGTATTAGCTTCAAGTAAACTTTTTAATGTTTTTACACAGAAGGACTGTTGGTTTTGTCTCCCATCAATTACAATGAATTATGAAAGCATGTCTTAATGGTCAGTGTGAACAAGAGGAGTGATTATGCCAAGAGAAATATGTTTCACTGTTCACTTCTGGCTTTTCCAGTTGCCACCCACGCTTCAATGTCTTTTATCAAAGAAGAGACAGATGCAGTGTATTAGACTATGAGGCAAGTCTTTCCTTTCATAACATGAAGGGGATCACGCTTCTGCTACCAGCTGAGGTCAGGTTTCCTGAAATTGCCTTCGCAGAAAGCGTGTAGTACCTCACACGTCAACCCACACTGAAGACATTACTATGAACACAGCAGAATATACAGTACACTATATGAGAATGTAAATCCTGTGGGTCAGTCTGCTATGACTGTCAGGCTGTTACTTATGGTGCCACACTTAATTCAAAATTCAATTAATAAATAAATTCATTATTATGAAATATATACGTGAGTTATTATGAAATATGTATCCATGGTTATGAAATATGATTATGCAGTATTTTCCATTAATATGACATATTTTATATTGTTATGAAAGATAATCAGAATGTAATCCTTATTTTCACAATAACAGTAGCAATTATTTCATATTGCCATCTTTCAGAATGGCCATTTATTTCAGAGTGGTGTTTTTCAGAACAATGACTGTTTGCCGGTGGGTTGGACATGAACACTCTTTGGCTTGAATCAATTGGGACGCCATAGTTTCTGACGAGTTCACAAATACACTCATATTGAAACATTAACATTATGTAACAGCTCCATACATTGTCATGAAACAAATGTTAAGATATCTTAAATGAGAGCAGCGTGGTGCATCATTCATGTTTATGATGTGAAGGTTAAGTCAGTTCAAGAAGCTAAAGTTAAAAATGTCTACCGTAAGGAACACCGCGTTCTTGCAGAGTGTACTTTTCTTGACCTTGAATTTTTTTATTCTTTACTAAGTCTTAACATAATCCTGATTCAGGATTTTCTAATATTTATGTAACTTCCTGTATGCGCTGATGGAAAAAAAGACTTAATCCTCATTAGACATTTATTTTAGATTCCCACAGCACACACATTCATTATTGGCTATTTTTGTTTCATTCTCCTTTTTCCAGAAATAAAAATGAGGCTGTTGTAGTGTTTACAGTTTGTGAGTATCAGAATAACATTTCTATTGACAAAACCTCTTGAAATCTGAAGCATTGTTGTTGTAGGCCTAATTCCAACCATAGCCCCCACCACCTCGAAAGCTCTAAGAGTGCTTATTGTCACTCTCATCGGAGGCTTCCTTTTTGGTTTAACATTCCCCGAAGATCTTCACTTTCATGTAATGCAGACTGCATCCTAATCCCAGCACTGTTCCATACAGTGGATTGAAAGGATTTTCTTGAGAGTCGAGAGAGAATACTGTCATTCTGTTCAATCCGAAAATAGAACAGTTCAGAGGCCGCCACAAGAGAGGCAAACCATGCAAAAAAAAAAAAGGCCTTTGAACAGTTAGCTGAAAGAGCTTCACCCAAAGTGAACTGTTCCCCTGATGCTCAAAGCTAACCACCAAGGCCAGCGGCCAAGAGATGGATGAAAAACCTAAGAAAAATCTTGTTCATTAAGAGGATTTGTTTCAAAGTGATCGCTGAAGTCTTGGCGACCTCAGACCACCCCGATCTAACTACTCACTCTAATACACTACAGGCACTTTATGTTTTCCTACATTATTATGCAAATTATGTACTTTCAATTTACTACAAGCTATAATCAGGCAGCTTTTAGACTTGAACTGTCATAGTGGAGAAAATAAGTTGGCAGGAAACGTCTGTTGTTGTCTAACACCCTTGTCACAAAAGCAGCAGTGCTACATAATTAATTATCCCCATCACTGTGACTGAGTAACTTTTCTAAAAAATCATTATACTTAGTTTCTACAGTCATTAATTGCACTGTAAACTATGTAGATTCTGGCTAAAGTACCAGTCACTTTTGGAGTAGTATGAATTACAGGGTAGTGCGTGGTTATGCTTCACCACAATACCCAGTCCGAGTTGGCTTTGATACTTGTTTTCCCTTTTCTTCTAGATTTATTTTAAGAGGAAAGATGGTCACGGATTAGTCTTCAAAAGTTATTTAATGGCCGACATAAATCTTAGTAGAGTTCAGACTCAAGGGACTGGAATGTTGGTCAATGAGTCCAATGCTTGACTGACAGCCGCCATTAGATGGATGACATTTTACTGACTTTGGTGATCCCCTTGGCTTTTACCCTGTGAGATTCATCAGCAAACAAGCTAATGTGAGTACCAGGCATCTAACGTATGTAGGGTTGTTTACTCCTTGAGAGGCATTGAGTTCACCTGGCTGTCATGTCAGAGTCATTAGAGTATCATTAGTCCTAGCAGTTCCCAACTGTCTGGGAAGGACGTTGTGTCATAGACCACCTCCTCTGCTGAGTTTGACTGATAGTGGTAGTCTTCACTCCTCTTAAAAAACACCTGTCTTTTTTTGACACAGTGAGGACTCAGGCCATGTCCTGTAGATATAGGTAGATTGAGGAGCTGGGCCTCCTGTGTTGGGTCATGTGCTTGTTTAGCAGTTGTTTTTGTCTCTCGTTGGTCTGTGCATTCCTCTCTGCATTTGATCGCATTCACTACATTACTGTGCCTCTGTGGGCTAGAGTTGAAAACAAGCATGCAGTGTTTACTGAATACAGTTTCCTCCTGAGTTCCTCAGTAACTTCACAAGTCTGTGTACTGCATTATTAAGTGTTTCCATAGTCACTATAAGTAAAAGTTACTTGGAGTAAGTTTTTTTGTTGTTACTCCTTTTCACTTCTCATTAATTATTGGTTATGGATGCTGTTGTACATCCATATCTTTGGTTGCACCATAAACCTCTCAGATTTCACTGATTAGTTATGTAGTGAACTATTGTACTCAACACACTCTGAATCCAGAATAAACTTGATTTTAGAACGTGATGTTTCTGAGCAGTAAATCCCAAATTTTCCTCATATTATGGATCATACATTATAAATGCAACTTTTCACATTAAACATATCTCCATTTACAAATAGTACTGCGTTTCTGTAAAATAAATAAGCAGTAAATCCCTATTTTAAGCAAATGAAAGACTTAAGCAGATAAAGGGAAGTCGTACAAAAACACAGTCAAGTGACTGCTTCTGCTTTAGCATGATGTTTTGACCTTTTGACTATGAGGCAAGTCTTGCTTCATAACATGAAGGGGATGGTGCTCCTATTAACAAACTAAGGTCAGGCATCCTGAGGTTTGCTCTAAGTTTACCGTATCTCATACAGACTCCTTCTACTGTGACTATGAACACATCAGAACATATATGTTAATGAATCCTATGCAGTGTAGGGGACACTGTATGGTTTCTGTGAACTTGAACTGACATACAGTAATGTTTGGCTAAATATGAAATTCAAATGCAAATGGGAAGTGGCTAAGTTGCTAAAGTTCCTCATCGTTTTCATTTGGTTTATCCTCTGGTTGCTTTCCAGAGAATCAAGTGAGGAAACGGTTTGACCCTGAAGCTCTGAAAACAGAAAACAGGCAAGGAAACAAAGAGCAATTGAACAAATACACTCATCATCTTATCATGCTTGACTCCTTTATGTTACTGTTTACTGTTTAACTTGGGATTGTGGAGTCAGACAATTGTTTTCATTGTATACAAAGAAAGAGCGGGATAAGGGGGAGGAGGAGGAGAAAGTGAAAGCGAACAGGAGGGTTTGTTGAGGACAATGGCCCAACTCAGCAGGGCCATCTGAGGTCTGTTTATTCTGTCCTTACCTCATGCTCCCACTACTCAATGTTTATTCATCCATTTCACTTCAGTAATTCAAGAAAAAAGTTAAGCAGTCAGAGCATGTTTCTCTGTGGAGGGATGAAATATCTCCACGTCCACATTGCAGTATATTTCTTTACATACTGCAGCCCTCCTTTCTTCCCCTATAAGATCTGACCTGCATGTTTAACCCTCTCCCTAGTGATGACGTTAGCATTGCATGGAGGGTGCAGAGGGGTATCATTTGGGCTGAGGGAGAGCTCCTTCACGGTGGATCTTGATGATGGCAAGTCGGTGGGTGGAAAGAATGAGTCATCCTTCATCTGTCCGCGGCGTTAGGTTGCTGCCGCCGGTGCTGGTGCAGAGCCGAGTCGAGCCCCATCTCACGGCACTGAAGGAGCGGTGATGTCAGAGCTGTCACTGCTCTACTCTCTCATCAGCACCCACTCACAAAGCTCTCGGTATTTGTGCACTCAGGGCAGGGTGGGATACAATTATAGCACTGAGTAGCCCCCTCTGTCTCTGTATGTGGTCCTATTTTCCTGTTTCTTCCTCAACTTTGTTGGCTGTTTCCTGACTGGAGGCTTGGAGTGCCAAAAGTTGGACTGAATGAAGCAATGAAAATTAACCTTCCCAGAAATTTTAGAGCATATCCTTGAATGAAGACTTGTTTCTTCCTCAAATTAGCTTTTTTTCCCTTCCACCTACTGCTTTAACCTCAGTATCTTTCTTACAAAGACGGCCCTCATCAAATAACACAACTCTACATCTGGTGACCCGAGTGCGGTTTTAAAAAGATAACATTATCGAGAGTGTTAACCAAAGTGACATGCTGTTCCTATTTTTCACCAGAGCATAGTTTTTATTTTTTTTTGTAGCAGTTTTTATGCGTGCTTGACATGACAGCCCTAATGAGTGATTCAGAGTGTTAGCCAAACATCTGAAGAAATTACCACCCACATGCTTCTGCAAAGAATGACGCAGATGTGCTCTTAAGCAACTTTTTTTCTTTATCTTTAGTTTATATGAAATGATAATACGTTTAGCTGGTGGCTCTGTGAAGTAAGTGACTCATCAGTGGATAAATTACAGGGGTTACATAACTACTGTACTTTCTCAGCATATGTTTGCCCTTACTGTTAGAGGACTTCTTGGTATTGTACCAATAACCCTCAAGATGAAGCTGAACAAATATGAATTGTTTTTTTCTGGATAAAAGGATGTTATGTTACAGATTAAGGGTCAAAGTATCTGGTTTCTACTGTCCTGCCAAAAATTATGTAATTTTTAAAATATATTTTTAATATCATATTACATGGAAATCTCTCTAGTTACAGCTGTTTCCAGTAGTGCTTTTAATACTTTCATACTCAGGAAGCACTGTAATACCTAGAATCATATCTACAGCCATGCTTCTTGTAATTCTTTCTCTTTGTTATTAAGGCCATGCTGCCCTCTTCTGGTAAATGATAGAAATTCTGTATATCCATATGGATCAATCGTTTCAGTTAAAATGCTTAGTATGTGCATAAGAAGAATAACATTTAGCAAAGCCGCTTTACAGGTCACAATATGTAGAATCAGATGTAGCTTCTTTTTTTTTTAAATCATCACTGTGGTCAAAAATCATTCAAAGCCCATTTGATAACATCAGGCATGTAATATTATTCAAGTTCACAATGACATGACACAAACTGAACTGTCCTCTCTGATGTCACGTTTTGATAGTACAAGATAAAGACCTTTTCTCCAGACATTGACTCATATTCACACATAGATGCACAACATTTAAGTAGTGAAAGCTATATGATGAAAGACTGCATTATATACCGCAACGAAAACAAAACACCTTTGCATTTCAATAAATTCTCATGTATCTGCTGGATGTGTAAAAAGTTCACTGTTTGCTAACAGGTTCATCATATCAATTTAAAAAATGTTGACAGTTTGTTTCTGCTGCCCCCAAGTGGCCAAACATTGTTTTCAAGTTTAAAAACATCCTGCGGCAAAGCTTACATGAAAATCTGTTGTAAGCTTTTGTAGAGATACCATTGACTTGAAGGAGGTGTTTCGTCAGATTTCCAATCCTGGACTACAAATATGCCTGTTCTACCATACTAGTCCCATCTACACTGTAACTCAAAGAATGTCCAATCTTGAAGGAGAATTTATAAAAGAGAACTACACCAAGCAGGTCTATTAACAGGACATACTGACAGGTGCTGAAGATGTCCCACATATTAAAGGCTCAAATTGAGAGATAGGATCATTGTCTTAGTGCTGATCCATGCCACAGACAGACAAAAAGAGCAGCCTGCCTGTGATTGCTCAGGCTTCCATGACACCATCTGCATTGGCCCTCCAGTCTTGTAGAGATTTAACGATATCCATTTGAGGATAGTAATTTAAATAAAGTAAGACATGTATGTGACCTTGTAAAAATTTCCACCAGAGAAATTTGAAACTCGAGGCAAACACCGACATCTGGCATGATGGATATGTATTCAAAATGTTTAAAGAAGCCATCTTAAGATGTCATAACAGCTGAACCCTAGTTCTTGGCTGTGCCTGCTGTTTGTGGTTTGGTAAGAACTGCAGTCAGTTAACTTTGGGATGTCCAAGCCAGGAAGGGCACAGTGAAAGTCCTTCCTCCCTTGGCAGAGTCACCGGGGCTGACAGATGGCACTTAGACGGGCTAAGCTCTGTGCTTCTGTCTGTGGAGATTAGAAACCAAGATCTCACCAGTAGATGTGATCACAAGTCAGCAAGGGAAAGTTTTTCTGAAGTCTTGCTGATGGTTTCATTTACCACAGACTTCCTTTACCTTTTAGGTGCTAGACAATCTAATCATAAGTAAAACAGGTCCAATACCACTCCCGACTCAGTGATGAGATGTACCTATTGTCTTGAGGGCATCAAGACAATGATTATATTTTTCATGCAGCATGAAGCAGATGTATTGTTGTATGAGTCTTTTTCCTTGGATGATAACATTTTGGGTACATTGATCTCCATTTGGCAATTTTGTTTTGGCCCATGAGTATTTTCAGTTGGATTAGAGAATGTGCAATATACCCACGAGAGACAGAATATAGAACTGTATGATCACCGTGAACCTCTCTGGATGAGCTCAGAGGTTAATCATCTTCTTAAACTAAAGCTTTACACAGAAACAGTACATCCAGTCCAGATTTTTGTACTTCAAACTGCAGACTGTGACGTGGAACACAAGGCTTATCCACTCTTGGGTTGGAGAATTAGGTGAACTTGTAAAATGTATTTCTCATTATTTTTGCCAGCTTACATGGTACAATAGCCATTAAAAATTGCCTATATGCCCCTAGTTTACTGCTACAGCATATGTAGAAAGCATTTTTAGGATCTTTTTCCACTATGTAAATCCAACCATGTCTCTTATTAATTATGTCATATACGTAACTAAATTGAAATTGCAAATATGTTTTGCCAGAAATGTACTGCTGGCATAATTCCATCTGAGGAAGTGTTACTGTAGAAAGTAACATATTTAGCAAATGGCAAATATGTTGATACTAAACGTATATGTGAAATGTTTGAAGACATCGTACCTAGTTCTTTATCCCGCACCAAAATATCTGATCTTGCAGTTCAATCAATAACTGCCAGTAGAAAATACAACAACATTAAACTTGTTATGGTTATGTTTAGGCCCTGGCAGCAGTTGGTTAACGTTGAGGAAAGATCCTGGTCTTGGATTGATAGAGAAAAAAGTCTGCAATGACTTGAAGCATAAAGTGTTATATTATAATTTAGGTCACACCATGGTCTTTCAGTAACCTTGACCAAAGTGTTTTTGTTGCCTAAACATGACCAGTTGCAAACCCTTGACTGCAGTGTCAGGGTCCTGCATCTTGTACATTCGCCATCCGCTTTAGAGCAATATACCAATTTAGTGCTTCATTCATTTGTTTGTTACCTGTGCACAGAATCCTGGAAGCATTTAACAACACAACACATTTGGGAAAACAGGTTAGTAGTACATGAATGTCATTTCTAGAATAAAAGTTGGTAAATAATGCCTGTTAAAGCGGCACTCCAGTGATTTATTACTACATTTCTATACAGTTGTAGGACTCACAACGGACAGACTGGAAAAAGAATGCTGTAGAGCCTCAAATATCCTTATTTTTTATTACCCAGTACAGGTGAAAACCCCAAAAACACTCTACCCAAAATGTTTTGACAATGCAACTTTCATTAGACCCTCCCTGCCTGGTAACACTGGTTTCTTTCAAACTCCCCACATCCTTTGTAATGCAGGAATTTTCTGTTAGCAATTTGAGTTTGACCCACATGACATCATTATTACGTCTAAATGACGTTTTGTTCATTTATAATCCAATCCCCTCAACAATGTAAATGACAAGTGCTATTTACATAACTCGATCGAGATCACAAAAGGAAAAAATGATGGAGAGAATAACTGGAATGATACCTTTGCTTTATTTAGCTGCTGAGTAAAACTAGAGTTTAAAAATATCAAAAAACAAAATTTGACACAGGTTCAAAGCAGAGTTATAAAGCATTTAAGATGGAACTACTTTAGGGATTTTGGTCACATTGATTAATATCTCCTCTTGGACTTGTGCAGGTCTAGTATTGCAGAGCGTAGATATTCTATTTGTAGCGTTGAAGACATCAAGGTGGCCAACATCAGTTATTTTCCTTTGACGGCTTGCTGTTGATCAGGCCGGACTCCCAGCGCTGCCACAGAGGAGTCTTCTGACCTCCTGCTCTGTGAACTTTTGCTTCCTGCTGTTAGATAAGACAGCAAGAAAAGAAGAGGAGGATTTAGAGTTGGAGATTAGTTCCCTGTTCTTGATCCTCTGAATTTGAGATCAATTTCAGAACCACTTGTACAAGCCTGAACATTTGTAAAACAAATAGTACTTGGAGAATCTTAAAGTCTAATGTCTTTTTTTTTCATCCACGGATGTAATAGCAAATTTCAAATCCTATTAAACCTGAATCTTTTTCCAGATATGGAAAAGCTCACCTTCCGTCGACTTACTCATCAGTGCTTTTACAGCCAAGCATAGACATTTTTTCATGATACTCCATTCTGTTTCCCTAATTATTAACAATATAACAGATGTGACCATTGTGTTCTTGCCGGTGTTGTGCAGGAAACACGTGCACAGATTTTACAGAAAGATGAAAACAAGAAAGAAGCTAATTACAGTAAATGAACTGAGGCATTACCTGTGTCTGCTCCGATTTAATCTGGTCTTTCTTGGACGGCGGAGGCCAAACCCGTTCCAGTTTCCCCCTGGACTGTTGCTTTGAGCCTAAAGGACAGGAAGAAGAAGAAGAAGAATATACTATTAAGGGATTTAATTTGAGGCAGCAGTTTTCCATTAAACCATTTAAAACATTTAACAAGGGTGGAAGAGAACCTAATAAGTGTGAACAAAATGCAGGAAAATATCTTGTCATGTCCCTTACACACAGTGCCCTCAGATTGTTATCATATATTTAGAGATTTCTCACAGCCACACTGGTATACATTTTCAGTATAAATACACAAAAGAGTGACACAGCACTTAAAGACTAATGTTTTTTTATCCTTTGTAAAACCAAAAATACAAGAGACAAACTGTGTGTCTGTGCTAGCGTACTCAACTGACTTAATTTACAACCAATAGTAGTAACCTGAGTATTACTTCCTAATGTTACTCCCAAGGCCAGCCACATTTCACAGACAAAAAGAACCCTGTTTATGATATGCACCATCACTGTGTAGTATTTCCCATTCAGTGTGGTAGCCAACCCAGCATGCTACTATATCAGAATGTAGGCTAACATTAGCAGCTCTTGCCCTGCTATTTTGGACTTTCACGCTCCAGTAACTCCAGCCAAACTTGTCCAAGATAGTGTTGCATTTGCCAAACCCTTCAATTAGTCCTCATCTTAAAAGCCTGTCTCTTGTAATGTTACTATTTGAAAAACACGAATATAAGCAGCGGAACAGGATTACGTCAGAAAGGGCTAACTAGCTCTAAACTGAAAAACAAGAACAATATTGTTTCTTTGTTTTTCATGTCTTCCATGTCGCTTTAGTCTTAGTCTTTTAGCACAACATCATGTATCATGCTTTCAAGTGCATATTTAAGTCCCATAGGTTTCTCATTTTAATCTTACTATGCTATTAATGATGCATTTAGCAATAATTAGTTACAGTAGCTACAGCTGAGAAAGTCTGCTAACAACAGTTTTAAGCAGATCTGATTTGTCTAAAATCAGCCTGAAGATTGGCGTAAGAAGAACTTTGATGTAACATGATTTAAAAGCTATGCTCTGAAAACCCTATTCCTGATTATTTACCTAATATTTGGCACTTTAGTGATTATATTTTCTATGTGGATACTGTGCTGAATTGTCATCTGTGGAGATGCCACATTGTGTCTGGGTTATACATTTTCATACAGTATTGTATTGTCATGGCTGGTTAAGATAACACAGCACAGCTTATTTGACCTTAGGAATGAGTCATTTCCTCCAGTTTAGTCCAGCCCCAGACACATTATATTACTGTCACATGTAGCTTCATCATCTTCACCTTGAGTCAACCCACACATCATTATCCAGCTGTAGTGGCTGAAAATACTAACACGGTGCTACATAATGACACCCTCACTGGCTGCACTGATTTATCATGTCTCCAAGCTCTCCTGCTGGGCATATAGGCCATATGAGCAGACTTTTTTTTTTTTTTTTTAAATGCGGCCAAACTTTACATACACATAAACAGACGCTTACTGCATTCCTGTCAACCAGACGTATCAACTGTCTGAAGTCATTTGTATTTACACAACACTGTACCCTATCTGAAACTGCCCCTGGCTCCAGTTAGAGTGCAGATAGTAGGTTTCGTGTGCCACTCAGCCTACTGGCGTCTGCTGACTCAGATCAGGCTTCTGCTGAACTGATGTGCCCTTAACCGCTGGTGACAAGGTTGACACTAAGTTGTCGATAAGACTCCTTGGATAACACTATGTGATGCTAATGTAGAGCGGCATTCATTAAAGTGCTCAGACGTAGTGTCAAAAGGCTAGGATGTGGAATGAATAAGATCTAAGTGACTCATTGGCTCGTAGACATACTACTATTTACGTGCTGTATCTTAGCAACCTGACGTAAATATTCAAATATTCTCCACTCATTTTGTCAGTAACATATATCCCAAATGATCAAATTAGGTTTCACTGAAAGTTTCTTAATTTGGGTATTGTATTATCAAATTAACCTCTGTGGGGTCTGTAGTCACACACAAATGCTCATACTAGTAATCATCAGTGGTGGAACAAGTACCTTCATCTAATAGCAGTAATACAACAATGTGAAAATATTCCATTACAAGTAAAAGTCATACATTCATGAGCATACAGAAGTATTATCAACAAAATATACAATATTATCAAATGTAAAAATACTTATGAAGATAATGCCCATGTGAGTTTTATAGTGTATTATATTGTATTTAATTGTAAACTGTATTGATGTTGCAGCTGGTGGAATTGGAGTTAATGTTGCTTGAAATATTGGTATACTTATCTATAATAATTCATTATATTTTATAAACTGATAGTTAGGAATACTTAGGTTAATTATTTATCTGCTGTAACTGGTGTCCAATAATTGGTAAAGTGAAAAGACATCTTGGTGTCCAGGAACATAAATATGCATTAACTAAAGTCTTACCTGGTATGAATGATGATTTAAATGGTGACTTTTCTTCGTCTTCAGACATCTGCTTGTACTCTCCGTACAGAGTGCATCTTTGTCTGCGCAGCTCCTCCTCTCTCTCTCTGGCCTCCCGGATGTCTTTCTCTACCTCTGGCTTCAGAGCCAGTGCTGGACGCAACTTGAAGAAAGGGTTTTGTGTGAGGTTGGGGTATTCCTGTGTTGCGCATCCCTCCCTTGATAAGTGCCTGGTCTCCACAGCTGACGTAGAGACATCAGTGCTTATGGAGTCCATGCTTCTGTGCAGGCGCAGGTGTTTGTCTTGCTTTGTGTAAGGGGATGAGCGTGTTTTGTCTCGGGAACCCCCAGTCGGGCTGTTTGATCTTAGGTTTTCAGGACTTTTCTCCCTCTCAGACATTGTAGATTGATGTAGCCTGAGGGAATGCGCTCTGGCAACGGGGCAACTTTTGAGTGCAAACATCTCAAGGCTGCGTGTGCGTTCCAGCACAGTAGGGTAAATTTGACCTTTCGTTAATGAGGTAGGGGGTTTCTTGTGCCTTGTTGGACCTTGTGTGTTGTCCTGCTGGAAAGCCTCAAACAGCAGTTTTGTCTCCTGTAATTGGTTGACCAGCACTGGCTCTCTATGAATCTCCTGACTTATCTCCTGTTGCATCTTCTGCTCTGAGAACTGCCTGTCGCTGGGCAGGTCTGGATCAACCTTGGAGGAAAGTGGCTCAAGTGAGATGTTGGTCCTAAAGGGGATCTCCAGCACATCTGGATCATCTGAAAGATTAAAGACACCCCCGGTTCTCTGCAGGTTCTTCTTCTTCTGTGCTGCCTTCTGCTGCTCGGCTGGGGTCTCAGGGTCTGAGAACAGCTGCTCAGTGGATAGAGAGGGGATTTGGAGGGAAGATGTTTCATGGGTGTTGATTGGAGACCCGTCTCCAGACACTGAGATGTCAGTGTTATCTGTTTCTGTCTGGTCCTCTGGCTGTGCAGGCACTGTGGACGAAGACAGCATTTCTTTGGTTTCTACATCTTTACTCTCATTCCTTTCATTCTTTTCCTTTTCTCTCAGGTTTGTCTGTGCTCTCTCATCCTTCTCACCTTCTTGCTGGGAGGTAGAAGGGCTTTCTGACATATCTACACTCTGTCGTTGCTGCAACAGTTGAAGACGCTGAAGCAGCTGCTCCCCTTGCTGGATATCAGTCTCTATACTGCAGCGTCCATCTCGCTGCTGTTTCTGTCCAACCATCTCCGGAGATAAGGTGTCTGTTACATATTCTTTAGACACGCCTTCAGAGTTGGGGAGTTGGCATTCTTGTGTGTCACTTTCTCTCCTAAGCAGGTCACAATTTCTGGGGTTAAAGTTCAAGGATCTGGTGTCAACATGCTCCTCATCATCATTGAACACCTGTGTTAGGATTTCTGGTACCTGTGTCTGATTGTCAGAGTCTCCCTGAGATTGAACTAAGTCCTTTTTTCCTGTCTGGTGTCCTTCTATGTCAACAGTTTCCCTGCAGGTTCCCTGTCCTTCACTCAAATGTGCGATATCCTTAGCTTCTCCATCTGATTTGTCTTCTCCTCCTGTGTTATCCTGATGGTTTCTTCCTGATGGATCCATCAGATAACCCGTGCCCTCCATGGGTGTTTTGTCTTGATCTGTCGGTGGGGTACAGTTATTCGATTGAGATACAGTGTCCACAGAATCCTTAGAGGTCCGTGCTGTACCTGCTATCACTTCATCCTCTTCGTTGTGTGCTGCCATTAACTGCTTCTCACATTGATGCCAGTTTAAGCCATCGGGATTAGCTTTAGCCTCTGTGGCGTCAGCTGTCCCATTTGCAAGGGTCACACTGGAATTACTTTCCGTTGCACCTGTGCTGCCTCCTGCTTGCAGCAAAGTAGCCACGTTGGATGGAGCAGGAGGCAGTGGTGCTGGTGGGATGAACACATCATCTACACTCTCATCATCCATCATACTGTAGTACCTTGTGATCACTGCACGGCCACGGGGGAGGACTTTGGTATTGTCTTGGGGCCTCTCACAAGAGGTTGATGATGGGTTGTCCATATATGTCCTCTTTGCTTGGGTTTAAATATGAGACACAAGAGAAATGGTTGATAATACAATACTAAATATTTTTAATTGCTAGATTTATTTACTTATTACATATTAATATTAAGTGTAATGGTAAACTGCTTAATGCAGGTGATGCGAAAGGTAGGAGGATTTGCTTTTATAGAACAGAACAAGCTTTTTTGGATAAGGATTATACTGTAGTGCAACAGAGGCATGATTTAGGTGCATCAAAACTAATCTTTTTTGACAGAGCTTTAAGAATTTACACATTTTAACAGGGTCTTTAATGAGACAGATTGAGGATCTGCACTGGATTATGAGCAAAATATTTTAATCATATTACTCCTACAGGCTATAGGGCTTGGCCGTAAACCAGTTAAGGGACACCAGGGCCGAAATTAGCTAATGGGCCCAGTGCAGCAGTGTGGCTCTGATGTGTTTTCAATAGCTTTTGACAACAACAGTGGTCTACAGCACAGAGGAATAAGATATATCAGGCTTTAGATACACACATAATACTTTTAAGTAGATAATTTCAAAGTTGGTTTAGCTTTATCTGTTAAATAATTTCAAACCAGGGACCTTGCTTTCCCACTTTGCCCACTTGGTAATCCAGTCCTGGTACAGTGCCTTCATACGGATATGACTTTGATCTTCAACAATTTCACCTCATTAAAAACTCTTTTAAAATGGATGTATTTAAGTTGTTTTCCTTATGTAATCAATATGTGACAATAGAATTAATCACATATTTTCAAAAAGTATGACAATTATTGGGAGCTACATCATATTTTTTCCAGCGTGGCATATAGCTACCGTGTTGTTTTGGTGACTTTTCTCCGCTAGTGCAGCAAACTCTGCTGACAAAGACAAAGAGTAATCGGCTTTCCTCTGACTGTTTTGGCACATGCAGTATCTGCCAGACTGTCCAGCCCAGTTTGCCCGTAGAGAATTATGCTTTTCTATCTTTCTGTCTGGTACTGTATAACAGCTTTTACTGTTCGGGCTTATGTGCTTTTAGAGGTCTGTAATCAGTCCTCTAACAACTGTTCCTCTTTACCAAAGCTGTAACTGCACGTGTTGTGTTTTTACAACAGTGCATCATAGAAAATATGATTACATGCACAATGCACATTGCTACTGAATACCTTCTTAAGATATTTTCTGCTTAATAGAAATATTGTCCCAGCATAATCTGGTTCCCTGAGCTGCAGGTTTAAATCTATGAGTCTATATTTACACTTGCATTGAGGGGCTTAATGCCAGCCACACTGCAGTTCAGGATTATCAACAGCAGCAGCAGCACCATGTTGTATATAAAGCTCAAGCAACAGGTGATATTAATGCGTCTTAATGAGATTAACCTGTTTATTCCACCCTCCTTTAAGTAATATGTTCCCCTCCCTTTCTGTGAAAGTTCTTATAGATTCAAAAACTTTACTTAAAAGTGCAATTTCATGCATCTATTATGCAATATTTGAGCACTGATGGAGCACATGCTGTCCTGATAGTAATGTACAAATACACATTGTATCATTCATGCTAACATTTTAGTACAATGTAAAGTTTTGATTGCTGTGATAAAGCTACACTATTAATGTCATTGAATCAGAGAGAGAAAAGAGTGACGGATAAGCATATAGGATCAAAGGTAGAAGCATAATGTAGAAAGTTTGGAGTAAGAGACCCACCTGGTTGTAGCGTCTCAGTTATCGTGTGTAGTAGGAACCAACCTCAATGGAAATATGAATGATACAGGTGATGATTCAGATGATCTGCTTAGTACCTGTACCTTCCTGTCCTCTGTATCATGTGAGAGCCCCACAAACAAATCCTCTTCCTTGAAGAGCAGGATCACGTAACACTATATATACACACTTATATACACATACAGGATCTATTTCTGCATACCGCTGTTTTGTGTTTGTATTTGTGTGAAATGAGACAGAATAAATATAATTATATTCTGTTTCATTATTAAGTATTCCATTGAAAATGTATTGTTATACACACATTATTTATTATTTATTTACCAAATTACAGTGACAGCTATAATTAAATATTTAAGCAGACATTAGTAACAGGATCATAGACAGGATTTTTAGAAGGAGTTCAAATTCCCTCAGTTCAACTCCACCAACCCTGAAGATTTTTGATTTGCATAATTTTTTAAGGCAACAAAATGTTTTCTCACATTTTCTATATTAATTTAGCAACTAAAATATATTTATTAAAATATATATTTGACAAACATTTTATTTCCCTGCATAATTGCCTAAATACAGTTTCAGTGCTAAGAATATATTTCTGTAGCAGTCCAATTGAAGGATTTTGAGTCTAAAAAATTACTTAAAACAGAAGATGAGGGGTAAAAAAGGTAAAGGTATCTTAAAATATTAAAACATTTTCAAATTCACATTGAATTAAAACCATAAATCATACCAAGATCAGTGTTAGAAATATATGTGTCCCAAACTGTAAATTACTTTAATCTCTTGAGAAAACCATGCTAAACATGTTATCTTTTAAGGCACAGAACAAGTCCCACAGCAGAGAAAATGTTGAGTTTTCAGAGGTGAGGTATGAAATTGTGAGGTTGAAATTCTTTACTTTGGCCACTAGGGGGAGGAAGTGGTTTTTGATAAAGAGATGTTGTTAGTCCACAGCTGCTATAAAAGGCATACAGCATAATAAATGTGTCTTTCTTTGGCAAAGGGAAGTGAAGTGGTGTGTGCTCAGAGACAGAACCATCATAAGACCATACCAGGTGGTGGGTTTATGGTCTCAAAGCAGTCATTAGGGCAGCAATGCAGCATACAGTGTCTAATAGAAGGTGTAAGCATATAAAAATATAAGAAATGATATGATTAAGGCTGATGATAACTGAGGGAGTCTCTCTCCTCAATCATTTCTTACATGACAGAGCAACACTGACAGGTCTTGCGCTTTGAAGTGATTTCTCCCTCTGCAATACTGGGTGGAGATGAATTATGCAGCCCATTATCACCTTTGTCTCCAAGGACTTTAACTCCGGCTCCATTTCCATCCAGGGGAACGTCCTGAAATGCTTCCTCTTTGGGCTCTTTCTTTGCCTCTTGTTCTGCCACATTATCTAATGTTGCCTGAGGTCCTATGACATGTTCTTCGCCATCTTCAGTGATCATCACTCGTTCCACAGTGAGCATTCCTTCATGGTCGTCTTGTCCCAGACACACACTTTCTCCAGTTGTATCATCAGTGTATCCCATGAACACGAGGGTGACTGGGCCTTCCTCCAAAGTGTTATCCTCGATGCTATCTACTTTTCCTACCATGTCTGTAACATCGATCATGTGTCCGTCCACTTTTTGAACCTCCTCCCCCACACTTACAGCACAACCCTCTATCCCCATCTCAGCCTCAGAATCGTGGCTTCCGGAACTGTCTAACTGCGTACTGCTCTCCTCTGACATGTCATGACGGGTGGAAAAAGACAGGACTTTACCCTCTGGAGCTCTGTCGGGTTCTATATCCTCTATATTTGTCTCTGCCTTGTTTGGCATGACCGGGACCTCATCCAGCAGCACTTTCATCCCGACCCCATCGATGACGCTCAAGATCTGTCCGAGCTCTTCGGTCGAGGGTTGAACTCCTGACCCACCGACAGTGTGGATGCTCATCCTGCCATCGTCGAAGACAGTGGCAGCCACTGGAGCATCAGCTGGCGTGGACACGGGGGCCACTGACCTGACAACAGTGGCACCTGTCTTGGGGTCTCTCTCTACCTGCACTGCCAGCATTCCCAGAACTGCAATACAAGAGACAACGGAGGCTGTCTCAAAAACATGGAGGCCACAAAAACTAAAGAGACAGAGGGCGAGACTAGAGAACTTCAAATTAAAAAGATAAAATGCTAGAGGCAAGACAACTCTCAAGGCTAAATTATAGATACTTATTAAAATTCCCTCTATTGCAAGTCATTTTCATTGCTTATTTGCTACTCAAACTGTCCTTAAATGTATCATATGTCTGGCTGTAATTAAAAGGTGAGAGGTAAAAAGGTTAATGTGGGGTTAGGATTAAAGCTTTGTGTGACTAATGGGCATTGGCACAATATACAATATTGGAAGACAAAATGAGCAAATGGTGCATGCTTTTAACTCCACACAGCCCTCCAGCGGTCATAAAAAATTAACGAACAGAAATAAGAAAGTGGGCTAAATATAACATTGTTCTCAGGCCATTCACCTCAGTCCCATCATTAAGTTGTAGCCTCAAGGCTGAACTCGGAAAGAGCTACATTAAATAAAGGGGTCATTGTTTGCAAGAGAAAAAGAGAGAGACTAATTCAAATAACTGTTTATATCCCCTGACTAAATCCCTCTGTGTTTTTTTCTATGATAAACATTTTAGTCTCATTCCAGTACTGCCAAGACACATCATTACAAAGGGCTGCTGTCAGGATCATTTTATTTTCTGACAAAATATCACAAAGTACAAGTACATCGTTTTTCCGAAGCTTTTAGCCACATCTTGTGACCATTAACAGTTTGTTCAATTCTCATGGAGATGGTTTAGTTATCATGTGGTCCAAGCACTTTTTTCTTGGCCTTAGATTTTTTACCTTGCACTCATATCATTTAAATGCTCACCTGATCGGCCATCTTGCCCACTTTCATGATATATGCTGTGTGGCATCGGCATGGAGAAGTGATCCTCAGCCTCATTATGCACTGAGAGAAAAAAATACACATTAAATAGTTTGTCTTAAAGTTGAACTGATTTTAAAATGATTTTTCTCAGCCTTAAATCTTTAACTTGAACTTCTATCATTTAATTGTCAAAAGGTTGTCTTCTATCAATGCTGGCCTTCAAATGTCAGTCATCTGCTGCCATGGGACACGCCCCACCAGAAGTCTAAATCTCGTTCAGCACATCAAAGTATGAGAAATTTTGAATTTTCCTATTTTTTCAGCCTTAAATCTTTACCTCTCACTTCTATCATTTAATTGTCAAAAGGTTGCACACAAACAAATGTAAAGGCATTTAGGACCTCTGAAAAATTGCTGTCCAGGGGTTCTCAAACCGCCAAAACGTGAGCCAGAAATACTGTGGACATGACTTTGGTATCCTCAGTGCTCCGTACTGCCCTATAATTACACCATAATAAATACTGAACTACTACAAATGTATAAGTTACAACAAGGTCTGTTCCTATGCCTCACCTGATCGGGCATCTTTCCCACTTTCATGAAATATGCTGTGTGGCATCGGCATTGAGAAGTGATCCTCAGTCTCTTTATCCACTGAAAGAAAAAAAACACACATCAAATAGTATTAAAGTTGAACTGATATAATAATGACATTTTGCTTTTAAATCAGTAAATATGTATGTAGTCTTCTAGCAATGCTAGCCTTCAAATGTGTGGTATCTGCTGCCATGGGACACACCCCACCAGAAGTCTAAATCTTGGCCAAAGCATGAGAAATTATGAATTTTCCAATTTTCTCAAGGCCTTAGATTTTTCGGCATTACCCGAAAAATGGGTACAATGCCCAAAAATGGAAAAATTAGCAAAATTACAAATTCTGTAGACCTGAACTTAGTATCCTCAGTGCTACGTACAGCCTTATAATTACATAATAATACATACTGAACTACTATAAATCTGTTCCTGTGTCTCACCTGATCGGGCATCTTTCCCACTTTCATGAAATATGCTGTGTGTCATTGGCATGGAGAAGTGAACGTCAGTCTCTTTATCCACTGAAAGAAAAAAACATTTATATTAAAATTGAACTGATATTAAAATTATTTGTTGCTTTAAAATTATTCAAATGTATGTAGTCTTCTAGCAATGCTGGCCTTCATATGTCAGCCATCTGCTGCCATGGGACATGCCCCATCAGAAGTCTAAATCTTGGCCAAAGTATGTGAAATTTTGAATTTTCCAATTCTTTTTTCTCAGCCTTAAATTTTTACCTTGCACTCATAGCATTTATAATGTCAAATGGTGCTCACAAACAAATGCAAAGGCATTAAGGACCTTTGAAAAATTTTCAAGGGTTGTCAAACCACCAAAACGTGAGCTAAAAATACTGTGGACATGACTTTGGTATCCTCAGTGCTTTGTACAGCCCTATAATTACACCATAATAAATACTGAGCTACAACAAATTTATAAGTCACAACAAGAGCTGTTCCTCTGTGACTCACCTGATCGGGCATTTTTCCCACTTTCAAGAAACATGCTGTGTGTCATCGGCATGGAGAAGTGATCCTCAGCCTCTTTATCAACTGAAAGAAAGAGTATACATGTTAAATAGTATGTATTAAAGTTGAAGTGATATTAAAATTAAGTTTTGCTTTAAAATAAGTAAATATGTATATGGTCTTCTAGCAATTTTGGGCTTCATATGTCGGTCATCTGCTGCCATGGGACACGCCCCACCAGAAGTCTAAATCTTGGCCAAAGTATGAGAAAATCTGAATTTTCGTATTTTTTTCTCAGCCTTAAATCTTTACCTTGCACTTATATCATTTAAATGGTAAAAGGTTGCCGACAAACAAATGTAAAGGTATTAAGGACCTCTGAAAAATGTCCCTTCCGGGGTATCAAAAAATACTGTGGACATGACTTTGGTATCCCCAGTGCTACATACAGCCCTATAATTACACCATAATAAATACTGAACTACTAGAAATTTGTAAGTTACAAGAAAGTCTGCTCCTGTGACTCACCTGATCGGCCATCTAGTCCACTTTCATGAAATATGCTGTGTGGCATCGGCATGGAGAAGTGATCCTCAGCCTCTTTATCCACTGAAAGAAACAAAACACACCCATTAAATAGTATGTATTAAAGTTGAACTTATATTAAAATAATGTTTTGCTTTAAAATCAGTCAAAATGTATGTAGTCTTCTATCAATGCTGGCCTTCAAATGTCAGTCATCTGCTGCCATGGGACAAACCCCACCAGAAGTCTAAATCTTGTTCAGTACATCAAAGTATGACAAATTTGGAATTTCTTCCTATTTTTTTCAGCCTTAAACCTTTACCTCGCACTTATATAAATTAAATGTCAAAAGATCGCCCACAAACAAATGTAAAGGCATTAAGGACCTCTGAAAAATGTCACTTCTGGGGTATCAAATAAAACTGTGGACATGACTTTGGTATCCTCAGTGCTACATACAGCCCTATAATTACACCATAATAAATACTGAACTACTAGAAATGATGTAAGTTACAACAAGGTCTGTTCCTGTGACTCACCTGATCGGCCATCTAGTCCACTTTCATGAAATATGCTGTGTGGCATCGGCATGGAGAAGTGATCCTCAGCCTCTTTATCCACTGAGAGAAAACAAAACACACCCATTAAATAGTATGTATTAAAGTTGAACTGATATTAAAATAATGTTTTGCTTTAAAATCAGTCAAAATGTATGTTGTCTTCTATCAATGCTGGCCTTCAAATGTCAGTCATCTGCTGCCATGGGACAAACCCCACCAGAAGTCTAAATCTTGTTCAGTACATCAAAGTATGAGAAATTTGGAATTTTTTCCTATTTTTTTCAGCCTTAAACCTTTACCTCACACTTATATAAATTAAATGTCAGAAGATTGCCCACAAACAAATGTAAAGGTATTAAGGACCTCTGAAAAATTTCATTTCTGGGGTATCAAAAAAAACTGTGGACATGACTTTGGTATCCTCAGTGCTACATACAGCCCTATAATTACACCATAATAAATAATGAACTACTAGAAATGATGTAAGTTACAACAAGGTCTGTTCCTGTGACTCACCTGATCGGCCATCTAGTCCACTTTCATGAAATATGCTGTGTGGCATCGGCATGGAGAAGTGATCCTCAGCCTCTTTATCCACTGAAAGAAACAAAACACACCCATTAAATAGTATGTATTAAAGTTGAATTGATAATAAAATCATTTTTTGCTTTAAAATCAGTCAAAAATGTATGTAGTCTTCCATCAATGCTGGCCTTCAAATGTCAGTCATTTGCTGCCATGGGACAAACCCCACCAGAAGTCTAAATCTTGTTCAGTACATCAAAGTATGAGAAATTTAGAATTTCCTATTTTTTCAGCCTTAAATCTTTACCTCACACTTATATAAATTAAATGTCAAAAGATCGCCCACAAACAAATGTAAATTAATTAAGCACCTTTGAAAAAATTCACTTCAGGATTCTCAAACCACCAAATCGTGAGACAAAAATACTGTGGACATGACTTTGGTATCCCCAGTGCTCCGTACTGCCCTATAATTACACCATAATAAATACTGAACTACTAGAAATTTGTAAGTTACAACAAGGTCTGCTCTTGTGCCTCACCTGATCGGGCATCTTTCCCACGTTCATGAAATATGCTGTGTGTCATTGACATGGAGAAGTGATCCTCAGCCTCTTTATCCACTGAAAGAAAAAACACATACATTAAATAATATGTACTAAAGTTGAACTGATATTAAGTTAAAAGTTTTGCTTTAAAATCAGTAAATATATATGTAGTCTTCTAGCAATGCTAGCCTTCCGGTTAGCTCTCTGCTAACTTCAACAGGGATTAAATGATATAGTCGTGCATCTCTTCTTGACTTTCCAAATGTTATTGGACAGAATTAATCAAATTCTGACAGTGAAACCAGTCATTTTGTGGGGGTTGTGATGTTCAATTATTTATCCAATGTTTTACAGCTGCAACAGTAGTAACGGAGTAAGCTAAGGTGGAGCCTGTAACATAAGCATTGACAGTGTTTATGTAATTACTCTCACTGCCAGAAGAGGGCATCAAAAGCCCCACAGTCCAGCTTTAACTGTTACATTCTTTGAATGAAACCTGAGGGGAAGACAGTCATCAATTGACTTCTCTTTGTTTACTGAAATATCCAACTGTGTTGTAATACCCATACTTGTGTTAGTGATGAGTCAAATGCTTGCTGCCTTATGTCAGATTTGGCTGTTCTTTTATACTCTAACACCCTTTTCACTTTTCTTTCCCTCCCAACCATTCTGTAACTTGCACAGGGTGGATCGGCTGAAAAGGGCTTTAGTTTTGAGGAGTTATTCTTGGTATTGCCAGCTGCTACTAATAAACCTATGGCCTAATGGCGTTCTCATTACTAAGTTATGTCATCACAGCCAAAGCAGAGCAGTTTCTCAGCTGTGGCTCCATTCTGTCACCCCGATTTAAATTGCTATTCTTCAGGCAAAGACTTAGTTATGGTAAATTATCATCAGTCAAGAAAGAAAAGATTCTAGGCAGCACATTGTCCTGAGAGGGACAAAGAAGAGATAGCAGCTGACGGTAAGCTAATGACCATTACAGCATAGCTAACTTGGACTTCTTACCTTGCACGTCCTCGTCAGCTCCAGCCTATGAGTAGAGAAAAGAGACCATTTGAAGTGCTCATAGCCAGATGCTTGAAGCAGACACTGTAACTTTAAACACCTCCCCCCATCTCGCTGAGGTTATTTCAACCATTTCAACCATTGCTGTTTGTTACCACTGTGAGCCTGAGCTAAATTTGGGCTGTACAGTAGAATGCAGTAGAGTGGATCATGTGGTGGAGGTCAAAGTTCACCTGCTATGATGCATTGGCTACAATTTACATTTGTAGCAACCTGTCGTATAAATGTAGACTGCTGTTAAAGTATCAAATTATACATTTCGATTAACTTGCCTTACAGCGAAACAACCGAAACAGCAAAACAGAGACTTAGAAGTGTGTAGTATTTGTCAAAACAGGTAGCATGTTCGTTCATTCAGGGTAAAGTTCTGCTCTGACTTACTCATGCAATGATAAAACATTATGTGGTTGCACAGTGCTGTATTTTTTATTTATGATACAGAATTCGAAGCATGCACAGTTGTACAGGCTATTTTCTGTTTGTTGTAATGTTTACTTATTTAACACCCAACTACGAAACCGCTGGGATGTAACAAGAAAACTGAATACTACTGGTATCTTCTTACCTAAGAGATCTTTTTGCCCTATATTTTTTAGTTTAAAGTTTAGCCTTTTGGGGAACATGATGCTGTGTTTACTGTGTGTTTTAAGCTTACTGCCGCCAGAGTATCTAAAATTATGAAACAGTTTGGGGACACTTGCTTGAATTTTTTAAGACAACCTGGATGTTGTTGGATAAAATACTGTGCTGTATATGCTGAAATCTCTCAGATGTCGCACTCAAAAGCAAGGCTGTTTTGTCTGTGTGTGCATTTCCACGCTTATGGTACTGTAGAATCGTCTGCCTTATCTTACCTGATTGTTGTATGTTCTGGCTGCGGCTGTATATTTGACAGATTTTTTGTTTTCCTCTTGGAAAGCTTCTTTATATTTGCTGGCATCTGCTGCCTCGTCCTCCTCGTATTCAGGCATCTTTTGACTTCTGGTTTGTTCCCTAACACACACACAAACGTACATTGGCATAGACATATGTGTCAACACAAAAAGATGCAGTAAAATGAAATATACATGCACAGAACGGAGGACATTCAGCACATTACGGCTCATAACATGAATGATTCAGAGAGAAAAACAGCGACATTGTGAATCATAAGTGTGAATGTGTGTGTGTGTTTGTGTTGATGTCCTACGCTATAATCCTTCACATCAACTATCACATGGCATCCTTCTAATTGATCTCATCATGGTCAATGTCGCAGTGTATCTGTGACGAAAATACAGCACTCTGTCCTTCATGGCAAATATTTTCATCTTTAGAGATGGATGTGTGAACGGAGCATATTTTTTTTTATCTGCGTGACAGCAAACGTACATTTCCTAGCACACCATTGCACCCTCCCCCCACCCTCCCCCCACCCCCACACAGTAAACATTTTGACGCTGTAAACTGTGATTGAATTAATTGCAACCGAATAAAGCTTTTAAAATGTGGCTCACAAAGCTGTGTACTCGTCTGCTTCGTCCTGCATTGGAGGACAGGGCCTAAAGCTGACAAGTGAAGGAAGGACAGGAGCTGGGGCAGTTTCACTAAGCCACTGGTCCCTCAAGGACTTCCTCTGTATGAGAATAAGAGAAAGAGAGAGAGAGAGAAAAAAAAAGTTAAGGTTAAAGATTAAGGAGAGACAGAAGGACAGAGGGGGACAACAAGATAGGGTCAGACAAGTGACGGAGAGAAAAGAAAATGTTTGTTGATTTTATGTGAGAGGTCAACATTGTGTCCTTTGAGCACTCATTTCTCAGTATGTCCCCCTCCTCCTGTGTAGTTACTGTTGCTCTGCCTGTCAGCCGTTTTGTTCTCTAGCAGCACAAATGTTGTTTCCAGCGATAACGTTGGCAGATTTACCATTAAAATTCTAGTACCAATGTTTTAAACAATTGGTACTAGATTTCAGACCCAAATAGACAAGAGCAGGCCAAAATGACATCTTTTCTTGGCACTGCTGTAGCTAGCTGGCTAGTTAAACTAACGTTAGCTCAGTGAGTTGGTTGACTTTCTCGACGAAACTCTTGTACCAATGTATTTTTAATATGTGCTTGATGGCTAAATAATATCTAAAAGACTAATGCTAAAGCTCCATGATCAAGGCAAAAAGTGAGTACTCTCATGAGCTAATGATCTATGTTGATGATGTAGAAACATTCCTTGTAGTGCTAGTTAATCCTAGCATAATCAATCAGTCAATCATTCAACCAGTCTTTATTTGTGTAGCACCTGTAGAGGTTAGTGCAGTTCGAAGTAATTTACAGCTGGCTAACAAGCTGATAAGATGGAACACGTGTAGACCATAAAACTGAATAAATAAGTAAATTGCAGCTCATGTTAGAACAGATAAACACAGTTTAATCAATGACTTAGATTGTTTATTGGGTTTGAAAAGGCTGAGAAAAAACACCCTCCAAACTCCAAACCGAAATGTTGAGAAATCCTAAACTTGACACAGCTGCTGTGCCAGGTTATGTTAGATAAGCTATTAGTAGCTCATTGTTATTCGGCGAGGAAGGCTTTAGCAAATACAGAAACACAACTCAAACAAACATGTTGCTCATCAAGCCTCTTGCCTTCTGTGTTGACACAGAACAGAAGGTTTCATTCAAGGGATCAAGACGAACAGGCAGCCACCATGCCACGGTCTCCTGCCACTTTGGTTTCTCTGCAGACCGGGCAAAGCCTGTTGTGCTGCCATTTTGGATCTTGCTGAGGATGAGTAAGGCCGGCAGAATGCTGTTGTGTGAGAGTGACAGTGAAAAGGTGTCACAGCTCTGTGCAACCGCCCAGGGACCTAGACATCCTGCTCCTGTACTGACGATGGCAAGATTTTTTTGCTGTGAACGAGAGTGACAACCTGAAACCTGACAATGCTTTTTTTGTCTCCAGGCTTTACACCCCAAACTCTTCGTCACGAGCTGTAATACCACAATCGCTTTTCTATACTGTAACCTTAAAACCTCATTCTTATTTTACAACTTCCCACAAACACAATAAATATGAACATTTCTAATAGACAAGAAATCTAAGCAGAATACACCAGTGTTTAGTGCCTCATCACACTATTCAGGGTGGATTGATCCAACTCCATACACATCTGTGCCATGTATCACTGCATGGGCCTGCCCTTTCTTTGGGTGTGACCCGCGAGAAACAGTTGAGATGCTGAGAATACCATCATCTCCTTTGGGCTTTAGTAAGAAACACAGACAAATTCTGCCTCACATATAACTGCCTCAAAGATGTAGGAGGCGTTGTTATATCTGCAGGCTAAACTCATTCAACTGCAGTAGGGATGGTCTGTCCCTGCCGCTAGCAACGCACATGGCCCCAGGCATCGGGTACTTGGAGAAAGCAGAAATGTGTTCCGAACTGTTTGTGTGGGAGGTTACAGTTTGCATGATGCACCACTGGGCTACTGACAGCATAGATAATGTAGGTTTTTCTGTGTTGTTTGTTTTCAAAAGAACTTGGACTGCAGGGAATAGTGAAGTACTTAATGGATGCACAACAGGTCAGTGCAAAGAATCCTCAAATAATGTCCCTTTTCGCCTTTTCTGTCATCAGCGCTTTCCATTTCACGTCATTACTTTTAACAGCCAGAAGGTTAATTAAATATGTTTCCTGTTGTAGTCAGGTTGACATAGTAACAAGGAATCCCTGGTTGTGCTCCGGGAAATCTGCAAGCTGTTCTGCACATAACACGCAACATGCTCATGGAACTGAAAACGACTTGCCTATGTATTGCTGGGTCTAAATCAGAGCCATAGTGAAGTCCGAGGGGACCCCACCCAGAACACTTGTGCTAGGCGTCGGCTAGCAAGCAGCTCAGCTTGGCAACAATCATTAGACATGACATTATATGAGGGTGGGACACAGCAGTGGTGATTTTTTAACATGAAGCAGCTGGAGAGGAGGGAAAACAATGAAAACAAAAGGGTAGACCCTACGCCAAGTTTGACTGACTTTACTAAAAGATTATTCTTTATTTAAGCTAAGAGTAGTTCAACATTATGGGAAATACACCTTTTCTCTTTCTTGCTGAGAGTTAAATGAGAATATTTATACTCCTCTCATGTATACACAGTGAATATGATGCTACCACAAGCAGCCTATTAGGTTAGCTTGCCATGAAAACAGGAAACAGAGGAAACAGCCTGATTAAAGCTTACTAATTAACACCATGTGTCTTTTTTACACTTCGATTTTTGTATGGATTGAAACAAATGAGAGTAAATTAGCTTTAGAAGTGCTGGTGGGTGGATTTTGTTACCTTCAGATACAGCCAGACTAGCTATTTTCCCCATTTCCAGTCAGAAATGGTGTTTGGATTCGGCCCATTTGAAAACTTTAGATATGTAAAATCACACTTTGAGATTTTCAGGTGCCGTCCAGGTGTATTCCTCCACTCTATACCTTTTTGCAGCACAGGCAAATTAAGACAAGCCACTGGCAGTATCATCATTCCCTGTTTGACCCATGTGTGATTGATGCAGACCTTTTTCTGAGCTGTCTTCAACCACTCCTCGTCTGTTTCCCTCCTCAGCTTCTCTTCTTCTTCCTGGTGGCGACGCCTTTCCTGGTGACAGGAGGAAAAGATTAAATCTTTGAAGTGGGAATGTGAGGAAAAAAAGGAAACCTGTAGACCTTTAGACACAATTGGTATTTCCCGCCTTGGACCGAAGCTCATAGCACATGCAACTGATACAGCAGGGTGGTAATATTCAGTGTGTTACTTCAGTCACTGTCTTCTCTCTGGGACTAAATCTCTTTCAAAGCTATCACAAGAAAGTTCTGAAATATTGAAAGAGCTGCCTATAGACACATTTTACTAATCATGTGAGGACTTGCATATTATCATTATTTACAGACTCTTTCATTGCCACAACTACTTTGTCCGTTTAACACTGCTTGCAAAGAATTCTTGTTACCATTGTAGTTTAAACCTTATAAAAATGTTGCCACTACTTACCCCTTACATACTCTGTTAAGAGTCCTCCTGTAAGTTATCTCTCAATTGAAAAAATGTAGTAAAACTTGAATTATTCCCCAAAAAAGCAGGTTAATGTGAACAGAAACAACCGAAACTGCTGTATTTTCTTCTGCAAACAACAGATAGGACTTGATCCAAGACCACTGTAGTCACAGTGGTGGGTTACACCCGCCTTTTAATATAATCTAAGGCAACACCCCTTTACAGTCATGATCTCTGAAGACAAGAACTCCTTCTGTATGAAAGCAGAGTACTGAGAAAGAGGGAGAGAGAAAGAGAGAGAGAGAGAGCGAGAGGGGATATTTTTAGGAAATGTAACGGACAGATTAAAGCGGAGAGATACAGCTGGCAGAGCTGGCAGGATGCCAATAGAAATAGTTCAGTGACATAGGACATTATAGGCATGCTGACACTGTATCTCTACAGTTAATGTAAGCTGTAGACATGCTGAGGTCTACTCCAGGCCTTCACTGTCTGCCGTGAAGTTGGTCACTTGTGTCTGCAGTCTGCCACGGCTGATTTTAGATTGGAGAGGTCAAGCAGGCTCCACTCAGGCCCTCGAACCATTCATTTCACAGATCAGTGATTATTGGCCATAATGTTAACTGGAGAATGTTCTCTGCATGCTCACTTCAGGCAACGCAGATCATGTGAACCCAAATCACTGAAGTGACATTAGACAGTGTTGGTGCAGTAAGATTATTTTTGACATGAGGTGAAAGTTGAAGATGGTTTAAGGCAGACTGAGGTGGGCAGTAAAAGGGCAAAACTAAAGAAACAAAGACAGAAAAAAAGACATTCTCACCGCTATAGCTTGCAGCCTTTGTTGGTAATTCTCTGTCTCATCCATACTTTGCCTAAAAAAAAAAGGAATAGATATTACAGAAGTATTAAAAATTTGAAAAGTTGTTAAGTTGACATTTTTATGAAAACATGGGGTAGAAAAAATCACCAAAATACACAAAATAGGGACACTTTGTCTAATAAAATGAATGTTGTAGAAGTCATAACAGTTTTATAGCAAACTACATGAGTAGCATAGCAGCATGCATGTGTGTGCTGCTCAGTCATCAGTCCATCACTTTGTTTCTCTCAGGATGATGTTTAATAACTTTGGTGATCTCTTACTTTTCATACAGTGCCATCATCTGGCCAACATTTTAATTTGTCTAATACTTTATCATCAAATACCTGCATCAGCCTTGTTTTATTGCTTATAAGAAAATGTTGCATGCAAAACTAAGATGGTGAACATGGTAAACATTATACCTGCAAAACATCAGCATGTCGGTATTGTCATGTGACCACGTTAGTGTGCTGACATTCGCATTTAGCTCAAAGCAATGCTGCATCTACGTACAGCCTCACGGAGCCGTTAGCATCACTCTTAGTCTGGTTGTATTGTCATCAAATCCCCCCAAAAAAGGAACAATATGTTACTCATGCATTACTTGCTACTGGATGTAAATCTCAGAAAAAAATAGGTCACAAATATAAAGTAGCATATTTTTAGAAAGGCTCAGCAATTTCCTAAAACACCTGGGTGTTGTAGTTCATCACTCAAATAGTGTAATTTGTTCAGGACTATTTTCACCAGCGGATGAATACACTTTTGGTGCACTGGAGAGTATTTAAGGCAGCGTAATGTCTGTGGGGTTAACTCAGTGGAACTTCCTGTCTGCACTTCTGCTTGAGATGACTTGGGCTTTTTATTATATAACAAGCTGATTGTTACAATTTAAAAGATGTGTTTTGATTTATATTCACAAATCAAATAACAGACTAATAAGGTATAAAACAACAACAACATCTGGTTTAGTTATGCAAATAATTGTAATAATTAAATAATCTGCATTATCTTACTGATATAATAACATCAGAGCTTTTTGGACGTTTTCATCACTGCTGAGAAAATGTGCATGTCACATGACATCAATAGTGCCTGTTTTCATGGTAATGAAGGGAAATGTCACTCAGTGCAATGATGTGACTCACTTATGTATATATGTAATATATTTGAATACGACTGGAGCTCATTGCAGAGGAATACAAGGAATAAGATATATCTCCAGACCATACTTGTTAGTAGGATCAATTCTTTGTAGGTTTTGGTCAATTGGATGACTTTATTCTTTACAGATGAAAGCGTAAGCATGATGATGAAGTGCTGATTCCCACTACTCCTTTGGGTGTTGATTACTCGGCTTCAAAGCATCACCCACATCATCTCTCGCACTGCGGCACACATGAGAGTCACACAGAAGATGAGAGGAAAAGTTTACTACAGCTGAATACATAATAAACTCCCGACAGAGTTCACCGAAAGGGAAAGGTGAACAGGGGCCACAAACTTTGGCAGCATTCAGTATCTCAGAGTTGCTCGGCACTCCATACTAACGAGGAAGCAAACTCAAAGAGCTATCGATTGACGGAGGACTCGCTCTTTAAAGCGGCGAGGAGGAAGAGTGATAAAGAAACTGTACTGTACTACACGGATATTGATCAGCTCGCGTTCTGACTCGCAGGTCAAATAGTTGACCCCTTGCCAAAAGCCGGCTTGCACAGTCTCAGTTTAGACTGTGACTGTGTCGGCCTGTAGTGTGAAGCTGTAGATAGACACAGCTCGCATTCCTCACACATTTAACTTGCACTCTGAACTTTCTTAAAGCTGTCCAGCTGGTAAAGTGTTCTTTAGCTCCACCTGTTGAGACCGTGTTTCCACAGTTGTAGCCCTGACTGTGTTTACTGATTTCATGGATTTTCAGTAACTGGAGTCACTCTAGGATAAAGTTTGACAGTCAATAAGACTTCCTGAGGCTGCAAGATGTCTTTTAATAAAACAAAAAGACAGGAAATAAAAGAAAATGAAACAAGGAAACGAGACAAAGTACTAATTTTGCCTTGAGAGTGATGTGAGCATTAAAATATACTGTACGGTGGATGGTCAAATGAAATGCTGATTATACTGTGAACTGTAACAAACCGACTTTTTTAACCATGATGTTATCTAATCAATTTGAATTTCTCCACAGACGCTATGATTAGCTTCATATAAAAGTAATTCTCCTCTGTTCATAATCCTGTGACAGACTTCACACTTCTGCGCACACGTTACATCAAAAGCCTCTCACTGCAGAGGACTGTCTCTTTGAAGTCGGCCAGCTTAAAAACCTTTTGGGATATATATAATAATTTACCATTAATGACTGTTTATTAGCTCACTAGAGATAATGGAATATCTGCTTCAGGCTCCAGAGTGCTGCCTGATGAGCGTCAGATCTCCTTTTCATATTTTAGAATTAGGTGATAGATTTCTAATGTGTTCAGGTGATTTTTTTTTCTTCTTCAGTTGTTCAAAGCAAATCAATCTAAGGAGGATGAATGGAGGGATGAATGTAGCCATGTAGCATTCATTGCACTGTAGGGTTTTAGTTATTTTGGTCATTTTGGGCTGTGTTAAAAGCTGTGATCTCTGAAAGTTGATTCATGCGCATCTTATATTACTATGACAACTAATAATCATGAGCTGTTATTGCTTTTTTCCCCAAAAAATTCGAAATAAATGTAATAAATCCAAATGTCACCTTTTTGTGTGGTGGCACTTTATTAAAAAATGTAGTTATAAATATAGAAATATGGAAAAGAAATGTGTGGCAGCCAAGATAATTTCACCTGTACTACCTGTGCTGTGTCATTACACTGCAGGATTATTGTTTATAACATACATATCAAAGTTTGATACGTCCATTCATACTGTATATGATCCTTATAGGCTTATTTTTTTATGCTGTGTTCCATTTACCTCTGAAGTCAGAAGACAGAGCTGGGAATGATGTCACCTTAGTTTGAATCATTCCAGTTGATAGAAATACCAGTTGATAAAAACGCATTTCGCTGTGTATAAACAGCGTAGCTACATGTCCACATATAGAAGTTGGACTGTGCTGTGTATACGACTGATTTAACACAAATAAGACAAAACTGTCAATAAACAGGATATTACTACAACTTTCACACCGTTGATGCACATGGTGGAACATCTTGTATTTGAGGTTGGGGCTGGTGAGGTTCTTCAACTTTCCGAGTCGGAAATCCAACTTCAGGGGGCATTCCAGTTGAGATTCTTGGAAATTCTGACTTTCGAGTACAACTGGAACACACAATCACTCTGTGTCATTCTGGGTACTGTACATATTTAGTATCACTCATTCACTAAACTTTTTATTCTACACTAAAACAGTTTATTGTACTGGCACTTAACTCTGTGCAGTTATAATTAAGTTGAATCTAATTTTAACTAATCCACAGCATTCAATGATATTTACGACAATCTCGTGCTTCAAATTTTATGGTTACAGTTTGTGTTTGTCTCTTTCCGGCTTCATGGTCCATAAAAAATGGCTTATCCAGTTTAGCATGGAAGAACTTGACTGGCCTGCCCTGACACATTATTATCAGAAAGCCTGAAATAAGGAGAGAGGAAGCTTTTATAGCAGCAGGTTAACCAGATTTTGGAAATTGATGTTCGGATGTCCACATAAACATAAAAGTAGAGGATAACAGTCCTAGGTAAAAGTGGAGATGAAGGTAGTAGGAGCCGGAGTTACTGAAGTAGCAGTAAGAGCACGAGTTGTAGCAGTTTTCTGGTAGAGTTACTTTATAATCTCACTGACAGAAATAGTTTCGTCACTGAAAGCCAAGTGATTTGATACAAAGAAGAAAGCTTGCAGCGACAGAGATCACAGGAAACACAAAGATCAAGACAAATTCCCGTAGATGTGTGACACACGACAACATGCGGTTGCGAGCCACAGGTGGGAGGTGCGCTGCGTCTGTGTGACATATGAAGGAGGAATAATGAGGAGCTGCTCATGAAGGAGTCTCTGCTCTGTTTGAATATGACAAAGAGAAGCTCATTGAGAAGCACAAGGTCACTGACAGCCCCGTGGGGACTGCTATCTTCTCATGACAGCCGCCTCAGCCCATACACACACACACACACACACAATCAAACACACACACAAACACATGCACCAAATAATACAAAGCAGCAGCAAGCCTTGGAGTGAGTAAATATGAATATGATGCTCGTATGTATGTGTGAGCCAATGTGTCGCTTGGAGGTTAATGACATGAGAAATGTTGACAGAGGGACGGTTGATGTTTCGCTGGCAGTGTAGCCCGTGTTTCACAGACACTATTATTCTCACGGCGCCCCCTGTGGACACAAGCTTATATGATGGATGTTAATCATCTGACACCATATGTATCACTTCCTCCGGACACAGAAACCGTCGTGAGGCAACACGATAGCTGAACAGCCCGATGACAAAAAAGAGAACACCGACTAATAGTTCAGGGATGAAGAGGTTTCGAGGCCAACAGATGTAGACTGAATTCCATGGAGGTTACCGACCCAGGAGAGATCCCCACGGTCAAAAGAACAGAACAGAAAGTCTTTGCGCATCCAGCACGACTCACATTTAGACCTGCAGATGTTGACTTGATGAGCAAGATAAGATTACTTGATGCAGCAAAACTCAATACAGTTATTTTGGTATTATTTTCAATCACATGAATTCACCGAATACATTTTCTCCCATGTAAACCTGTGCAGGGTTTCTTACCTCATCTCAATATCTTTGGGTTTTGTGATGCTGTTCCAAATGTATATGAGCCAGTATGAATTAAGAGGATTCTGCATGTTTACAAAACCAACAAATAGAATGAATGAATAGAATGTTTTGTGTTTTCTTTTGTACATTGGGATCTATTTGAAAGACTAATGTAAAAGGGTCAGTGTTATACGCAAATGCTTAAGTCTACACCTTCTTGGTGCAGAAACTGATTTATCTACTTATTTTTTCATTTTTCTTTTAATGAATTTAATGATTTTACTGAAATAAACTAAGCTAAGCTAAGCTAAGCTAAACTAAACTAAACTAAGCCATGCTAAACTAAGCCAAGCTAAGCTAAGATAAACTAAATTAATCTGAACTAAACTAAGCTAAACACAAAGCAAATATTTGAGTAGGTCAATTTTGACATTTTATAGACAATTCAGCTGATAGAAATTATACAACAAATTGTGAGATGGAAAACAAATGGACTGTTTTCATTTTATTTCACAATGCCTCAAAAGTAACTGAAATGTGTAAAAATGCCCATAGGCCCCAGGAAATGTTATATAAGTGATCGCTTTCACACTGATACATTGTATATTATACACCATCTAATCCTTAGCGTGATTGAAACTGAGTGTGCAACATCAGACATAACCAGAGAGAACACAAACATACAGCCGAAATGAGATTTCAGGTCATTTTTAGTGAAATCTTTTTTTCTGTAAAAACACACTAGAGAAAACATGCTGTGCTGCTGTTTTGAAAGCAAAAACTGATCATGTCACTCGTCTGATGCGTTTCAACCATCCTGACAGAGCCTGTCTCTAAAATCTCTATCTCCAGTGTTTTTTTTGTTTTTTTGTATATACGGTATTCCTCTAGAAACAGGCGGAAAAGCTAATTGCGTGTACATTTTTCTTCATAGGGAATGGGTCACACTTCTCCTTCACATGTCAAACGATAGAAAATCAAATTAGTTGCAGCACCTGCACACAAATCAAAACTTCCACTCTAATCCCTCCAACCAGAAGTCAACATACACCTGAATTAAGTTCCACAATTGGATTCCTCCAATACAAACAAATACAAAAGAAAGAATTTAGTAACAACAGCCATAAAAAAGATTAGTACCCGAGAAGAAAATCTGCCAAACAATTCAGCATTTGGATCAGTCTACAAGTCCTCATAACTGAAAAATGTCCAAATATAAAAGGGGTCCAAAAATCTTCACAAATCAGCAAACAGTTGTGTCTCTCTAAAGTTAATTTGTCTTATGGTAAACAAGATGATATTGAGGCTTCTCACAGCCTGGAAGCACATATGAGTGGGTGTACTGTATCACGCATATAGAAAATGCATTTCAAGCTCAGTGCTTTGATGTGACATAAACAAACATAAATGAAATGACTATATGCCTTGCTGACTAAGGTTCCTCTCCCAGACCTATTGGAAGAGGTAAAATATATAGTGGATGTTTTGGACTTTAACTGCCCTTTCAGTCAATTTCCTCTGACTTCTCTCTTGCCATGTAGGAGAAGCATTTCCTGCAGGGACAGAGAGAGAAAGAAGGAAAAGCAGACACATGGATTTCAAAGCTTGTATCACTTACAGGAGGGTCGGCATCTTATCTTCTCCTGCCCTCCTAGGGGGATTGAAAATGGCCTTTTACCGCTGTCACTTCCTTTTAACACGCGACTCACTGCTCAGGTCTGGCGAGAAGTGACAGCACGATCTTGCGAGAGAAGGAGGGAAGGAGTGGGTGTGAACAGTTTGAGCATCGGTGGTACACAAGAGATGAAGCACTGTATACTTCTGGTTTGAAAAGTACAATTAGATCCCAAGTAGCTACTCTTCTTCTCAACATAAATCTTGTTTTCTGTGTTTCAACATAGTGATTACCAGATCACGGAAAAGCCAACACTGACTTTTTGTTCTGTTACCATTTCTGTTACCTCTTGTTCTGTCCTATGTTACAAACTGACCACACATTTGGTTGCAAAGTTCAGCCGAGCCAGTAAAGTAGGTGAAAAGTCAAGATGCAGATGTTTGAGCCTCTGTGGGGACCAGAGCTCCTCACTGTGTGGAGAATGTTTGTCCAAATTTAGCACAGTTAAGGGATCAAAACAGTCAGAAGTATTCATTGTCTGGGGACCATAAACATCTCTAATCCAACCAACAGTGGTTGAGAAATTTCAGCATGACATTAGAATGGCTAAATATTAGGGGATTTTGGCCTTTAGACCACCATCCCTTTTATTTAGTTTGATTTAGTGATCTGAGAGGTGTGAAAAGGTTTTTAAGCCTGGCTGAAGGGTGAAACGTTGGTGTATTGGTGTAAAAACAAAATGTGAAGCGATGGAAACAGACAGCAAATGAATCATGATGCACATGAAGATGCTTCACTGAAAAGACAAAAATAGTGTAGACATCAAATCTGTGTTGAGCTATGAGGACACTAATGCCCATTAAATTAATACATTATACTAGTATAAATACCATATTTCCATCATGTTTTCAGCTTTTTTCCATGATTTTATCTTTGACTAGTGCTCTTTTATCTTATCTTATCTTGATGCACCCTCTTCTTCTGCAATGGTAAGAAGGAACCACTGACTTTGAAAAATTAGGGCAATCAACCATGGCGGGATCTACCATTCGGGCAATCTGCTCAAGTGCCCAGTGGCCCAAAGGAGCCCTCGATGATAGTCAGGCTCCACAGAAGTATGACACAAAGTTTGACCCATTCTTTTGCTGTTGATAGTTATCGTCATTGTCAGAAACCTACTTTGTCCAAATATGGAGTTACAAGGTTTCAGGCAGCGACAGCAGCGCTATCCAGGAAAATTATGATTGGTAAGCAGGCCGCAAGGCACTGTGGGTAGTAGTGAGTGGGACATATTATCAACTAGTGGAATGAGCATGAGTTTCGGTGCCTGCAGGGGGTCCATGGGGGTACTAATCCAGCCACGCAACCGAGTATTTATCATGACAACCCAGCTCCTGACATTCATATAACAACAGTTAATGTAAAATTGCATTTATTAAAAAACTTCTTTTGATGTTTTTCTTGAATTTGGTTAAAATTTGCACCACTTTTGGCTGGAAACCTAGCTTATCATCCACTTATGTTGTAGTTGAAAGTGGCCTTCCTTTGAAGGTTTGACGAGAGCACTGAGAGTCAACCAAAACAGTAAAGTTGCAGTCTGTAACACCAAACCAATGAGCTGAAAGACACTAAAATACTCAGTAGAGCTAAGAGGAACTGCAGGGTGGGGAGATAAGTCGATACGATACGATATACTTTATGGTCCCTTTAGGGAGGTTCGTCTTGGACTCAAATGCTGCGCACATAAATGCCCTGTGAGTCTGTCAATATATATGACATCTTTCATTTTTTGTTCATATAAAATATTGATTGCTTTAAAGACTTGAATCCAGTCCAGTTGGGACATCACAATTACTTCAAACAAGCTTGATTTGTACGTCAAATGGGGATTTCCAATTCTGGTTCTCAATATTCAGAGTAGTGTTGGCTAGGACTGATCCTGTTCCAGTTGGTGAAAACACTTTTTACATCTGATTTCACTATTATTGTGGTGGTTTAACAATGTTTCTCAATAGTGAATATAATCATAGCTAATGCCAAAAAAGTATTGGGTTTAAATACATGAACAAGGTCTTTGAGCTGTAAGCGACAACAGCATAGCAGATTTTGAATCATATCAGCCCTTAAGAATCCACAGATTAACCCAGAAAAGTGACAGACAGGTAATATATCTCTTTTTAGATCACTGTAATACAGTGAGTGGCAGAGGGACATTGTGTTTGGCACAAAAAACCAACACAATGTAGTGAGTTATTAAATGAGGGAGTAATGAATCAGTGCTGGCCAGTAATGGCAGAGTTTCAGCATCGTGTCCATCAGTGGATGTAATCTGTCTGATGTCAGGGGGAAAACTGGGTGGCAGCCAGGACCAGCAGCTTCCTCTCAGCTGATACCAGAGAGCCTTGGAGGGGGGACTGACTCAGATCAATGTGCTGTGTGTCTGGGATTTCCCTCTGGCACACACTCACACACGCATATACACATAACCCACTCTTGCATTAATTCAAGCCTAACTGCATTTTAGCGAGTATTCAATGCCATGTTTGCTCACCTAATCATTCTGTGTGTTTGATCAATGCTTCTGCAGGTGTGAGCGTACGTTTATTTGCGCATTTACACTCTATCAGGCTCCATCACATCACTCTCACGCAGGTACTAATGTTTGTGTCTTGTTTCATGTGAGCATCCTGTTTTTGTTTCAGGCTTCAAGGTCCTCCTCTACTGTCAAATGGGTTTATTTATGTGCAGTTGTCATCTTGCGGCACAGATTGTGAGCCATCGTGTGTGTCTGCTCCCTTCAAAGGCCCGCATACAGCCTGATGTCAGTGTGACTTACTTCATCATTGGCTCAAATCAGCATCAAAGCCCCGGCAGATGAGGCCGCTGCAGATGGCTGCTGTGTGCTCTGTTGCCTTGTTTGTCTGAGCGGCTCTGTCAAGCACTTGTTAATTAGAAAGAAGGGACGCCTCTCTTCCCCAGCAGGGTGAATGCTGCCCAGTGCGTCCTACAGTGTTTAACCCCTCCCATCTCCTCCAATAACAGATCAGTGAAATATGACGTTGCTCGCTGTTGCACACCGTGCACTGAGTACATTTCTCTCTCTGTGTTTTCACTTGCTCCCTCGTGCACACTCAAACTTTCTCAGAGCACTCCTTGGTGTACATGCTTTGATGCTCTGATGCACTCTCTGTCTTGCTAGAAAGGAAAATGATGTACTAACTAGAATGTGCAGTGATCAGTCCTTCCAAGGGCCAGATGTATAAGGGATATTTACACATGAAAAACCCTTTGCACATCATGCATACTCCAGGCCAGTGGTAACCATGGCCCATTGCGTGATGTTGATGAACCACAGTGTGTCCACCATGAAAAAGGATCCTCATTGACTTTACATCGGCGTTGTTTCCTTGGTACTGGGGCAAAATTTTAACACATGAAATGTCACCACCACGTAACATGGTATTAAAAGGTCATGGTCATTTCACGTAGCCTATTTCTATGAGATCAGTTTGTTTCTAGAGTGAGCTGAATGTGGTTTAGAGAAGTGGAAATTAAACATACAATATATGAGGGGCTGAATCTGATACAGTAATCACTTATTTTGGTTGTTAATTAAACTATTTTTATTGCTGTTTACTCAGGGATCTATAATATGCCATTTAAAAACTTAATTTTAATAAATTACTTTTGTGTGCTCCATATGTAGCCCAGTCTAAAAATGTTTCATTTTGGACAAACACATTTTTAAATAAATAGAAATAGAGATAAATAAATAATCTTGATTTTGTTATTGGTTGGATGTTTTAAATTATTTCCAGAATAGTTAATGATTTGATAAATATATTCTTTATATTGTTATTTAGATTGGAAACTACTTCTTCCTATGTAGTTTGTCCATAGGGTTTACCGTAGTTTAGCTTGGGCGGAGTGATACGCCCTGTCACTGCCCGATTTGCTGTACGGACCGTCTGCCCATGCGCGAACGAGCCGCCATCTTTTATGGTAACTCCACTTGGACAAACTTCATCCGTCTCTGCCCGATTTCTAGCTTGGTTGTGATTCTTATACATATATTTATAACTATATATCAGTCTCTTAATTAGAATACAACCAGAAAATAGTTTAAAGTGGTGTAAAATATAAAGATAAGATAAGATAAAACTTTTATTAATCCCACAGTGGGGAAAATTCACCACTAAAGCAGCTCAAAAAGATAGTGATATGAGAAAAAAACAAAACAAATGTATACCACAATAAAATTAGAACTAAAAAAGGGCCTTAAACTGCAGTTATAACATATAGTAGGCTATATTCAACAATAAAATTAAAAACTAAAAGGAAAGAAAGGACCTTCTTTGCACTAGAGCATAGCAGGGACTTTACATAATAATATTTAATAACTGGTGGTACTGTGTATATAAATATAAACGATTCACAACAAAGCTATTAAAATGGAGGTTTTAATATAATGAAGTGTCCAAAAGCGCGCGAACGGGCCGTACGGAAATCGGGCAGAGACGAACTGAAGTTTGTCCAAGTGGAGTTACCATACAAGATGGCGGCTCGTTCGCGCAGACGGTCCGTACAGCAAATCGGGCAGTGACACGCCCCACACTCATGTATCAAGTTTGTTGCCGGTGCCGCCATGGTGCCACTTTTTCTTGAGCAGAGATTAAAAGTAAACAAGTTGCTCTGAATAAGCTGTCCCTGTGCTGTTTCTTACCCCCAACTTACAGAAGGTAAATAACTCTGCCTGTGCATTTCTGTATCGTTTCATCTGGATGCAGCGTGTAAAATACAGATGCTAATCGCCATTAGCGCGCTAGCTATATTAGCACGTAGTCAATGTAGTAGCAGCTAATGCTATTGTATGTATGTATGTGTTCAAGTTGTGAGCTAATTTAAAGCTCAAGATGAATTCTGCATGAGAAGTAAAGGAGCTCTGGGGTGAGTTAAGTGACTGAGAAACACTGTCATGTGTATTCATTAGACTGAGGACCAGGAAACACTGCTTGGACTCTATGGAGGAGTAGATGTCTCTCGCTCAGCTGATACTTCTTCCGGACTTGTGTTGCCGCCAGTCTGTAACCTCACTCATCGCTTCCCTCGTCATTCGTGCCCCCTTCCTCAACCTTCACCCATGTTTCAACTCAGGGATTGGTGAGTAACCACTAACCAGTGAATGTGTTAATGTACTGTGTAGCTTGCATTAGCTGCCATTTGTTTTAGGTCACTATTCTGCCAAGCAAAGACTCAGGCCTGCACCATTTAGTCTTTGGTTTAAAGGACATTATTTTATTTTGGTTGCAGATTGTGTGAGCGTGGGCCCTTTAGATAGGAGCTTTATATTTAGTAAACAAGATAGAAAAAGGTTATAACTTTGGAGCAAAAGTTCAAATTCAAAAAGGGGAACACTTTTTTTCAGTATTGTATACCAGTTTTCTTAAAAAAAACAAAAACAAACTGTAGCCCCGAGTGAGCACGTTAAATAAATAAAACTGTAGTTGTTGTGCTTTTAATAATTTTAGTGCAAAACATTATTTTATGCTGCAAACTCATATTTTATGCTCTATTTTAGTCTAGCTTTTTGGATTTTTCTATTTTTGTGTACTTTGTTTTATTTTTTTATTATAATTGGGTTCCTTTTTTAAATTATATATTTTAATGTTTCCAATTTTTAATGTTCAATTGCACTTTTTCCTTTTTATTATAATTGGGTTTTATTTTTTAATTTTATTCATTTATTTATTTTAATTGTATGCTTTTATGCTTCCAATTCTTAGTGTTAAATCATTTGATATTTTGTTTTTACTTAGCCTAAATCACATTGAGCTGCACCTGTGTATGAAATGCGCTATATAAATAAAGCTGCCTTGCCTATTTTTATAAGTGGTTAAAATATTTGTGTTTTCATTAACTACATTCATTATTTGCATTTAAAGGGTTAGTGTGTATGCTATATTTGCATTTCATTAAGGTGTGATTTGAGTTTAAAAAGGTAATATTTAAAGAATTTTTCTTCCTGGGATTCAAAATGAGTGATTCATACTATACAACCCTGCTAAGTGGAGTCACTGTCATATATTTGTAATTCATAGCACTACAACACTTAACAGGCAGTTATTAATCAAATAGCGACACAAGTCTGGTGCTGCATATAGAATTAATATTAATTTATGTTGGAGGTGTCATTTTAACTTAGTGTATTCATGTCACTTTGTTGTTTATTGTAAAGCACTTTTATTATCTTTTGTTATGAGGGCTATAAATTAATCACTAATTAACTTTCTTCTTCTTTTCGTGTTGTTTTTTTTTTCTTTCACAACCAAGTGTTAGAAGAGCAGATTGATACCGTGTGTGTGTGTGTGTGTGTGTGTGTGTGTGTGTGTGTGTGTGTGTGTGTGTGTGTGTGTGTGTGTGTGTGTGTGTGTGTGTGTGTGTGTGTGTGTGTGTGTGTGTGTGTGTGTGTGTGTGTGTGTGTGTGTTAAACATGAGGCTACAACCAACAGCTAGTTACCTTATCTTAACATACAGACTGGAAACAGCTAGCCTGGTTAATGTCTGTAGGAAATCTGCCCAATTTTACACTTTTATTTCTCATATAGATTAAACAAACAAAATATAACATGTACATTTATGTTCTTAAGAGCTGCAGAAAGAGCTTTTTTTTTTTTTTTTTTTAATAAACCTTTGGGCAGATCCAAGCTGTTTCCTGCTAATTCCAATCTTTTATGCAAAGTTAAGAGCTACAAGTGGTGGCTTCACATATACTGCACAAATATGAGAGTGATTTTTCTCTTCAGATCTAACTCTTGGCAAGAAATAAAAAAAAAAAGCTTATATTCCAAAATGTTAAACTGTTCCTTGAAGGATTGAGGATAGTTTACTAGTATATGTGTTGCATTCATGTGGCTGTAAATAGCCACAGTGTACAGTCTCAGCTGATATTTCAGAAGAGATTTTATCTCGTTTGTGTGAGTGTGCTTCTTCCACGCTGAACATGCTCTGGCAGTGTGTTAAAGCGGCGGTGTCATAACTGATGCTGGGATCGCCACGTTCGCCCACGCCCTCACGTCACCTCAGGCAAGCCATCATTTCAATGCTGCCACAGTTGCGTCATGCTTGTGACAACGCTGTCCTCCTCCCGCTGCGAGATGCCAACCACAGGAAGCACAACTCGGTCCAATAAGTGAACCAATCTCAAGCTAATGAGTGTAAGTGATGAATCATATGCAAGCAGATCATTAAAAGTGTATTTTAAGTACAGAGGATTTATTTGCGTTGCCTAAAATAACCAGGATAGTGTTTTGGTCAGAAGAACCTTGGCAGGATTCCCTCCTGTTTTTTTGGATTCAGCTGAAGTCCCATAATGCAATGCTACACCCTGGCATTCAACCTTTTCGCGGAGACTTCCGCGGTAACATTATTAACTGCGCGACAGCCTGTTAATTCAGTTTCAATCGATCTCCCCATTGATCTCAATTTGCAATGTTCCAGACAATGAATGGTAATGGAGCTCATTATTCATATTTTTATATATATATATATATATAAACAGCATTACCATAAAACACAGCTGTACTGTAACATTCCTAGTGAGAATAAAACCACACTGCCTTCCAATCCAATAATAAAGTAACAAGCGTGATCAATATTTTCTATTATGGATTCATAGTAATTGCCAAATGGAGTCTGACATTGTGAAAGTAATCAATGTTTATTTAGCTGCACATTCAAAAGTATGGCTTGCTCGAGTGAGTCTGTTGACAGAGGAACAACTGTGTGTGTGTGTTTGTGCGACCTCTCACCTCACACTCATCTGTTTTCCTCAATCAAGTCATAGGTTATAATAAGCAAAGCTGACAAAGGCAACAAAAGCTGATTAAAACTAATGTAATCAGACATCTGCTGCATGTTTCTGTGTGTGAGTGTGAGAGAGAGAGAGAGAGAGAGAGAGAGAGAGAGTGTGAGAATGAGGACATGAATGGTCAAACTATTTCTGCACTGAATCCTGACCCCTCCTTTTGTAAACGTGTCGCACGCTAAGACAACAAAAGACGCACTAATCTCGTAGGGAGAGTCAACCACATACAACATACCCCCCCCCCCGTTAACAAAGTCCGCCGCTTTATCATCATATGTCAAGGTGTCTTTTCACTGCGCGCGACGACAGCTTTCCAAAGTCATCGCCACTTTAACGTAATCCATCTTCCATTCACTTGCCACTCGATTAAGCTAATCTCTGCGCTGAGATGCTATAAGCCAGCGGTACCTCTCCATGGGGGTATTTCCCTCCCTCCCTCCCCGTTGAAAGAAAGAAATCGAAGAGCTGGAGCAGCCAACGAATACCATGCACAGAGTCACCCACATTCTCCAAAAAGGAAGAACATATGACAAACACACGCGCCCACAAACGTAGCCAGGAGGACGTTACGGCGTGACGGCGCTTAACCAGCTCGGAGCGGGAAATTTGACACACATGAGGAGCGATTATACGGCATTGTCTCTGTCCCCCTACTCTCTAACTGCAGATTGAGGCCCACCCTTCTGGCGGCTGCTTTATTCTTGTTTATTCAACATGGAGGGCACGGGGCGCTTGGGGGCACACAAACACACACACACACACACACACACACACACACACACACACACACACACACACACACACACACAGAGTAATCTGATCTGTAAAGAAATGTGTGCTTGTGTGTATGTGTTCTGCCAGCAACTGCAAGCTAAATCGAGCTAAACAAGAAGCCCCATTTAAACAGTTGTGGCTCCTCTGCTTCATCTTTACTTGAAGCCCAGTGTCAGAGGCCGCCCTTCCTCTCCTTTCCTCTCCTCTCCTTTCTCCTCTGCCCTTCATACGGTATCTCTCTCCTCCCCTGAGAGCAGCAGGAGGGATCAGCGATGTTCCCATAGTCAGATATAATGGCTTCACATTGCATGAAAAAGGATTACCATTTACTGAAGGTCAATATACGGCGCTAATAACAGTTAAGGGGCTTAAAGGAGCATCTATAACATGCATGTGCTAGTACATTAAATTGCATTCGCTACACATTACTGATCATTTTCTATCACATTCCTTCATGCATTCATTCACAATGTTCAGGTCATCTGAGTGTGGTGTGAGAATGAAATTGTAAAAACTTGAAGCTTGTTTCTTACAGATAATCCATCACTGTAAATATTTAGTCCTTCTATTGATTTTCAGGTTACATCATCGTCACATTGCATTGCAGTGTGAGCACAACAACACTGTATGTTACTCTGTTTCAGTGTAGCACTCCCTTAGCGACAAATTAAGGTTTTTTTTCTTCCTTTTGCTTGTGTGCAGCCAGCAGTGGTTGCATCTTCAAAGGTTGTTTTCGTGAACCCGCAGGTGTCTGCTCTCTGCCTGGAATGATAAAATCTTTTTGCCCCGGGGCGAAACTCAATGTTTAAATCCAACATTTGAACAGACCGTGCAGAAGTCTGCCTCTCTCCGCTGAGCTAACTATGGTAAGCCCAGTCTGGAGAGATTTTGGATATAAATGTTGGTTTTGCCTCAGGTAAAAATTACAGTTCAAGACAGACAGTAGAAATCTGTGTAATCACCAAAATACATTTTTAAAGGTAAACCCAATGCTGGATAACAAGCTAACACCTGTGTTGCTCCTGTGCTGAGGTGTGAGACTTCTCCTCTGTCGATTGGTTCACAGAATCACTGATATCACAAAGTTGGCTGCTAAAAATCAAATCAAAGCTGCTGTTGGCTGCATAAGACTAATAACAGGAAGACTGAAAAACAGACAGCAACAACTACACTCCCAAATGTCCAGCTGTCTTTTTCATATGTTAAAAATGTGCAGACTCCAGCCACTGTCTTCCTCATCACTTCCTGTATGTCCATATATGGTTCTTTATGAATCTTTTATGCGTTTGAGCCTAATTTTGAAATCCCATGCGAGCAAAGTGGACTCACAATTAAAATGACTATACAGAGAGCCAATTACATAATGCAGATACATCAAAGGAATGTTGCTGAGGCCCGGTGAAAATGACGGACATAAATAGCATCAAAGATTAGGTTTGATATCATGGGAAACGAAAAACTTTAAGCTTTATTGCAAAAAATTATAATTCCCATGCTACTTTAAATAATGCTTCTTAAATGTACAGGCCCAGTCTTTTCAAGTTAATGCCACTGATGCATAGCCATTTTTCACATTTACATATGGACAAATATGGCACTAGCAGAGGAACATGGAGTGAGTTATCTCCAACTCCAACATCAGACTTTCTGCTGGAGGGGGGCAGTGCATCATCTGGAAGGAAACATATTTAAACCTCTTTTTATGATTATGCTTTGTCTCAAAAGTCTTAAAATTTATATTGGTGTATTGATTTAACATGAACCCATGCTACACGTACAATTACACTTTCTCAGCATAACAGCTTAATCTCAAAATGGGAAATGTGGCAGTGCAATAACTACACTGAAACAATCTTTTTTTAATAGCAAATAAATCATTCCAGTGTCCAGACTGTACACACCTTACATTTCATCCGTCTTCTAGTATTACTGTGCCTGCCACAGATGCCAGTTCAGTAATAAATACTCATAAACAATGACAAGCTCTCCAAATATGTATTTTGTTAGAAATGCCGATCTTTAATCTCTGTAGCAACAGCTGGCATCATGTTTTGTTTTTTTTTAAATGGGAAAGGAGAACTATTTTTGGCAGTAGTAAAGATATTTCTGTCCTCTGCTGATATGCTTTCTTTAAATAGCCCCTCTGCGTCTGCACTCAGAAAGATTCTGAAGCATACTTACTAAGTATTTCTGCTTCAATTGTATTTCTACTTCACTTAATCTGCTTCAAGACCATTTTACTGGAGCTCAAGAAGCACAGAGAAGACTGTAAAAACCTTCCTCCACGATGAGGGATATAGCTCATTTGTCACAGGAACGCCGTGTGACACACACTATTCTTGTCCCCTGGAGACTTACACCCTCTTAAATTCCTGGTTGAATGTCTCACAGATAGAAATGATTGGATGTGCTGCAAAGAAAACCAAAACTGTCATTGTTGGTGTTTAAACTTGGCAGTAAAAGAAATCTCCCAGGAAAGTACCAAACAGGCAACATGGAAACGTGTGTGTGTGTGTGTGTGTGTGTGTGTGTGTGTGTGTGTGTGTGTGTGTGTGTGTGTGTGTGTGTGTGTGTGTGTGTGTGTGTGTGTGTGTGTGTGTGTGTGTGTGTGTGTGTGTGTGTGTGTGTGTGTGTGTGTGTGTGTGTGTGTGTGTGTGTGTGTGTGTGTGTGTGTGTGTGTGTGTGTGTGTGTGTGTGTGTGTGTGTGTGTGTGTGTGTGTGTGTGTGTGTGTGTGTGTGTGTGTGTGTGTGTGTGTGTGTGTGTGTGTGTGTGTACAAGGTTAAATCCTAGACAGTGCAATCTGGTCTTACTTATCTTATGCTATCTAATAATAACTTGCATAGAGCGTGGCTGCAGTCCATTACTAGAGCAGCTTTTTCGCTCTGGGCCCTGATTGCACATTCAGCATCTGAATGAGTGGATGATGTTTCCATAAATGTTGATATATGAGCCCCACACTGACCATATCTGCAGCACGTGCTTCCCCCTCTTCTCATAACTGGGTCACCTGATGATGATAGAGTAATGGTTCTGTGGAACAGAGAGCCTCATAAATTATGCAGAGAAAAAGACAAAGAAAGAGGTGGTTGTCTGATGTGTCCAAGGAGCTGGGAAAGAGAGAAATAAAGAGCGAAAAAGAGAATTTGAGACAGTGTATTTGAGACTGTTTTTTTTTTTTTTGGTCGATCTGTAACGACTTCGTTATCTGAAAATAAACCAAGCAACAGAATCAGGGCAGAGGTTTTGTGTCCCAGTGGTGCCTATCCATCATGTCGAAAAGCTGATTCACGGGTCGGAAAGTGACAGCTCATTGTGTGCTGCAGGCCTCTGGAATACTTCTTTTTTGTTTTTTTTCAGCTTGACAGTCTGCATCTCCAGGAACTACTTTAAGCCACATGACGAACATCAACAGCTTGGGAGTTTGAGCTGACATGGAGGGGAAATGGCTTTTCAGGTTAGTGCTCAACGTAAAACTGACTGATCTGCCGGTATAATTGAACGAGAGGACGCCAACTTCCTCAAACGCAGGAAATAACACATCTGAACAAAGCGTGGGGGAGGAGGGTGATAATTGAGTTGATGCCTTAGTACCACCATTGTAGGCAGGAACTCACTGCCACATGTTCAAATTAAATTAGATCTGCTACTAAAACTCCCTGAACATACATATTTAAATTAAATGCACACATTTTAAGTTAACTACAACTTAACATCATTTTGTGTCACCTTGCGAACCGCTGCTGCCAAACCTCATTGGTTCTAACAAGCGCACACATCAATATTCAAACCAAGGCCATTAAAACCAGTATAGCACAACCCATCTGCTAACAATAGAAGCTTTTAAAAAATGAATAAGTCTTTAAAATAAGGTAAAGTTATTCCCATGTGGCACCAAGAAAACCAGGACCGCTACATGACCACCACTCCGCCTCTGCAGGTTGGCTGTGGTAGGCTATATTTGTACTGTTGCAAGAATGTATTTTTCCTGTCACGTGACACCCCGTCTTTCTCGGTCCAAGCCAAACTCAGTATTTTAAACCCCCCAAGAAAATAATAGATTTAAGAGAAACAAATCTACCATAGTGTTTATGTCACTTTCTCTGCCATAATCTCAACATTAACAATACCTTCACAATGTTTAGTTGTGTTTACGTAAAGGCTCAGCGATATAAACAATATAAATACCTACCATGATGGAAAATGTCCTTGACAAGACAATTAGAAACTTCGATATATTGTGAAGTTACATAAAAACCCAATCCAAACACACAAACAAAGCTTTCTCTAACTAAACAAACCACTGCAGGCTAGGATGGGTTGGTTGAGGTAGCTTAACAAACCACATGCTAACGTTTTAGCATCTAAAGTTGCACAGTTCGACGGGCGAGCTCAACAGTCACAACAACCTTAAATGTAAAAAGCTGTTGTGGATAAATGAGGTAAGATATCATTGGTGTGCGGATACTTTGGCTTCTTTAAGCCACGTTTGACTACAGCGTGAATGAGACCAATGTGGCTAAGCTAACGTAATTAAGTCACACATGCTGCAACATCTGTGTTTTTAGCGGGTGGGGAGTTCTGGTTCTCTGAAATGTTGCCAACACGGAAGTAACTTAAAACTGCATTCTATCAAAAGGCCACCAGGGGGCAACCGTTTTGGTGTCAAAAGGACTTCCGTCTCTATACAAGTCAATGGAGAATTCACCAACTTCTCACTTGATTTCTAACCTCAGTAAACAATTTCAAAATGTGTTTATGGTCTAAATCGCAAGTTTAAAGCCTTCTTCAATGCAGTATGATGTTCATTTGTGAAATTTTGCCCTTGGTTGATTGGTTCACAGGTTCAGGAGGGCGCCTCCTGCCCCTCCTGATGCCCATATAAGTAGAATCAGTGTTTTTATTTTTCCTGGCATGCACTGGACATTTTCAAGATGGCGCTGCCCAGATCCGAAACTATTGACTTCCGAGCAGCAGTCCACAAACCAATGGGTGACGTCACGGATTTTACGTCCATTTCTTATATACAGTCTATGGTTTTTAGCCATTAAAGGAGGATTTATGCAGCTTTGGACTGACAGAATTGAATTTGGAAATTTGGTTTATTTTTGTGTACTTGAATAAAATAGATATTCTTTTTGCAGCTCACACAATTCTTTGACCATTTTCAGGTTCTGAATCTGATACAAAGAAATGTTAAGCCCAGCCAAAATAGTGACATGAGTTATATCACGATAAATATCAATAGATAGATGCTTTATTATTGATCCTTCACAGGAAAAATGATTGTGATGATTTTTTATTGTATCACCCAGCCCTAGGTAGACAAAATCTAAAGTCCTCAAGAATGATATTATGGGATGATTCAGCCCTAATCTGCTACCTAATCATTCAACTACGCACACAGTACGACGGCAATATGAGCAATGCTGTTTGTTTCTGAGGTACTTAGCTACAAGTACAGGTAGGTAAAGAAAGTATACTATAAGCTTTACAAAGACACTTCATTATGGTTTTCCTTTCATTTGTCATCCATCAACTCAACCTTGAGGGTAAAACCCAGGGAGGGGCTTAGCTAACTCAACTTCCCTCCACTGCCAACTCCCTTCAACTGTGTTACTCACTATACTTGACATTGTGGCCTCACAACCCCACCCCGCACTCGGCCAAGTACAACCAATCATCATTACACCCCAAAGAGCTGCGGGCAGTTCAAGTCTTGATAGTTCAGATCCTGCCTCATGTTCAGCAAGATGACCTGTTCAGAGGATTTGATGGTGACCTACAATCATCCAGCCCTCCTCTGTGTCACCAACACTTTGAACTGCCTATGTAAAGTCCTGACACCACAGGAGCATTTTTTAAAAGATTCTGTCCAGATGGAGCATGACGAACTATTCCCTTCATCTCTCTCCTTCTCCTACCCATCCCCTCTTCGTCCTCCGCCCCCACCGCTGCGTGTCCTACCTAATGAGGCGCTCCTCTTCAGCATGTGGGTGTCTTATAGAGTCTCAGCAGCCTCAGGGCACCAATCTGGATGCTTGTAACACTGTCAGTGTGCTGTGGATTTCACTCTGTCTCTTTCTCTGAGATGCTTGCACACAGCTCCAGCATGCAGAAACATATTAACACATACAGCCAAATGCATCAGCAAACACGTCTCTTATTTGCCCTACAGCTCTTTCAGAAAATAAATATTTGGTTGCCTTACAGTTCATACCATGTGGGAAAACTATTTTGAGCACTTCATGACCAAGCAATGACATTGTCACCTTTAACTGGTAAGCTGTTTGGACTGACAACAAACAGATGTGTTGTAAGCAAGGCTTTGGGCTATCTGATAGTAAAAGGGATTTTTTTTTAGCAATGACAATCTAATGACAATGGTAGTATAACAATTAGTTGTTAAATAATTATTAAATAGTAATTTAGGTAGCCCACTGGTAAAAGTGTATGCCATATTACCTGCGGGGCGATTACTCTACTGATGCTAGCTAATATAGGCATAAAAATGGTAGGCTAGCTGTTTCCAGTCCTTGTGCTAAGCTAACCAGCTGCTAGCTAAAGCTTCATATTTAGCGTAGCAGCTACAGACATGAGAGTGGCATCTATCTCCTCATCTGAACTCTCTGCAAGAAAGCAAAATGTTTAATTAATCCCTATAATTTTTAACGTAAAATGAGTTCCATTTAGCTTTCAGGGTCCTGGCATTGTTCATTCTAGCTCACTGTCATGACTTTCTGGTACACTTAATAAAACGCAGCCATCGTTAGTGTTATTAGTTACACCTGTTCTTCTCCTACTATGACAAGTCAAAATACTGCTGTGAAAGGAGCATACAGAAACTCTTCTCTGTAAAATTAGAGATGTTACACAGTTTTGGGGGATCTGATTGACCTTCAATATACATAGAAATGTGCATAAAATGTGACTGAAAAGTAAAATAAATATGTTCTATTGTCTCAAATACACATCTCATTTCCATAACCCAACTTCTTTACCCCCAGGAACCGTGTTAACTGACACCTCAGATGGTGTATTACCAGAGACATCAGAGGAGAAAAGAGTTGGACAACAGACAGCACATATCTGGAGTTAGAGAGCCGAGGACAAATTGGGTGGCAGCAGTGATGAGGCTGGTGACAGTGATGCTGATAGGTGGTGGTGGTGGTGATGGTATGTGTGCCTGGACTGCAGCCACCACGTTTAATAAAGCAACCAGACTAAATGGGCTTCTTGCGCCTTGGGCGACAGATAGTATCCCACAGCATTCTCCTGAACAAAGGGGTCATATTAACTCTGTGACGTCTTTGTTGTTAGTGGGATGTCCACTGGTGGGGATGCATCGTAAGTCACCCATGAATGACTTGTTGTTTACTGGGTGGTCTGAACCGCATATATAAAACATCTACTTTGGAAGCAGGCTGTAGCTGTCACAACCTGTCTTGCATTTTTGTATAAAAATATCTAAAAATGTTAATGGAATATTTTTTTGTACTGCCCATCTTCCCACTCTCTTTCCCAAAATGTTAGTTTTTATCTCAAAAACAACTTAGCCGCTTCCTCTGCATATTTTTCTGGAGGCATGAATAAGTGGAATAAATAAACTTGTCCCGAGGTTTGAATGGTGAGATGCGACAGGTCTCTTTCTCAGCGTATTTGTAGAAGTGGAAGGGATCCACGTTGTAAGAAAGTCAACAGTACAAAGGCCTAATTGGTTGTTTTGCAGGAATAAATGAGAATAAATACAGCGTCTCTTACCTTTCACAACTTGCAGGTGGCACAGTTCACTGCAACTTAATGAAAAATATTCTTTTACCAAATGAATCCGGTTGCAAACAGATAGCGTGCATTCAAGAGATGTTAATGTTTCCTGTGTTACTCAGAGGCTTTCTGTAAGGAGTTTTGGGATCCCAAACTGACCAAGTTCACACACTAAGGAGGTGGGAGTGACTTATGCTTTGGTATGTGTGTGTGTGTGTGTGTGGGGGGCAGGTATTCCTCATGTTATGGGGACATCAGTTTACACAGTCATGTTGTGGGGACTTGCCTCCCTTATGGGGACAATAAGTAAGTCCTCTAATGTAAATCAATTAATTTTGGGAGAAAATGTGGTTAAAAATTAAGGTAAGTTTAGGGCTTTGTTATGGTTAGGGTTAGTACTGTAATGTCCTCTGAAATGATGGAAACATGACCATGTGTCAACTCTGTTTGTGTGTGTGTGTGTGTGTGTGTGTGTGTGTGTGTGTGTGTGTGTGTGTGTGTGTGTGTGTGTGTGTGTGTGTGTGTGTGTGTGTGTGTGTGTGTGTGTGTGTGTGTGTGTGTGTGTGTGTGTGTGTGTGTGTGTGTGTGTGTGTTTTACTGGAACAGGCCAGGCCGAGGCGCTGCACACTGCTGCTATTAATTCAATGAAAAACTTCCGGAACATCTTTAAATAGGACCTGCTGGTCTACTTGGGAGGTATGGCAGCTAATAAATGCCACACCACACCACAGACACATTACATATCTAATTTAGGCTACACACTCTGCCAATAACCTGTCAGTCTTTTCAATAAAACTGTTGTTTACTGCAAATGGCATCATTTATAGGGGCCACTAGAATTCTGTGTAGTATTTTTAGCTGTCATACAAGGACTCGTTTTTATTAACACATTTTTGGCCAGTTGGGTGCAGTGTAAACACAATAAAACACAACTCTGGCATTATCACCTCTTTAGTTGATGAGAAACATGCAAGCAAACTAGGGTTGTCAAAATTCTCAATTCAATTTGGTTTTTGATTTAAACTTTTTAGTGACAACCTATTTCACCAGTCAATTAGGAACAACCTGTTGAGCACACAAACAAAAAGAAGGGTACCTGACAACAAATTGCAAAAAACCAAAAGAAGCACGAGGATTAACTCTGCTTGCTTTTTGCAGGTGAGGAAACTAAGTTTAAGTTTAAGTGTTGCACTTTGTGGACGCTCCCTGCGCACTAATTTGACATAGCCAGCTTTACATAGAGACCAATGTTATTAGTCCTGTATAGAGAACAACCAATTAGGTTTAAGCTTGTTGTCTACCTTACTACAGTAGGAAAAAGGCATCCTTTATGTTTTAATGTTTCGCTTATGAATTATTGATAAGGGAAATTCAAAGGGAGTTCAAATCTGTCAGTATAATTCCAACTTTACTGAAGTGTGTATTATAGTCATTCAGTCAATGACACATTTGCTGTTTTTAAAAATATTCACAGGGAAAGAAAAATGTTGCTGCAGCAATGACTTCAGGATTTTCCAGTTCTGTTGTTGCTCCATCATCTCCGACTCGAGCAGTCTTAAAAAGTAATGCAGCTGCAAGGTAAGCTACACAGTGTCATCTGTGAAATGTAGATTTTTCCTTCAGACGCGCACCAGACTCGTGCAAGTAGGCTGGGGTGGAAGGAAGAAATATATAAGGGGATTGCCGATTCTGCTTTTGATTTCGCTGAAATTGAACACTCATTTCGATCAATTTATGATTTAGAATCAAAATCGTGATAACCCAACAATAAACATGCTCCTAATTAACACCCCATATGGAGCAACATTAGCATTGATTTGGACTGGGTTTGTGCCCGCTTGAAGACTGTAAGTGCAATATTTACCTTCCTTTTTAGCTATTTTTTTGCTTTCCAACAGCTCCTGAGGGGAAATATGTGGCTCTTACATAGCCTCAGTTCTCTCATCTATTAGCATTAACTTTTTAGCTGCTAAATGCTACACTGTCTTCACCCGCTAGCAGTGGTGGAAGATGTCTGAGCTGTCAGGTGTGCACGCCTGCATGACTGTGATTGGATGTTACCAGCCACACAACTGTGGATGAGTCAGCAATTGTGAAAACAGCTGATTGTGCATAAATGTTAGATTATACATATTTTATACAGTATTGCATTATCATTTTTCATCGATACCTTAACAGGTAAGCTGCATTTTCATGTTGTAGTTGCAAGTGAGATATATTAAGTTTCATAAAACCTTTGAGGAAGCTGTTTCCTACTAAACATCTGAATTGTACTATTACCTTTCAACACCCCTCTTTTTATCCCTCAATGGTCACTTTCATATATTTCAGCAAACTGGACTTCACATTGTATATGCATTCAACCTCAACTGTAACACAGTTTAATTATTTATTGCACATGTCAAATTTAATCTTTGCTCGTCACCTTCATATATTTCATACACTTCATTTCTTTGTCAATAGCACAGTCTATATTTCCTTTCTGCAGTCAGCATTTCATTTCATGTTTTATATCCCTTCCCTAAAGCTATAACTGTTCCACTATGTAAATAGATTTTAAATTTAAAAATATTGCGGTTCGTTATTATTATTACTTGACTCTTGTTCTATCTTTTATGTTATGTTTGAGGGAGCAAGCATAGCATATGAGAATGTGCCTTGAGCAAACAGCAAGGCGTGTTCTTTGTATACATTCATAATTGGCTATTTAAACAGATTTGCAACAGCCTGGCATCAGCTTATCAAAGGTAGAAGAAGACATCACAAAGAAACGTTAGTCTTTAGGTGAATGTAGTTGAGAACAAGAACAATATTTTTATTTAACAATATTTATATATTTTTATAACTTAACAGCTCCCTACTGCAAATGTAAATAAGAGTGAAGACCATGAACCAAAACAGCAAGGGGTCCTGCAAACCAACACAGTGAGCTTGAAAGTGATCTTATAGAGATGCTTTAATTACATTTAAATATGTGGGTTTGTCATAATGTGCGACCCCTTTACATCACACATAATCATTGGATCCACTGTTTATCTAAACATATTGACTATAGGTACTTCAGTGTTGGCCTGGTGGGTTTCTAATAATAGGTCCCAGTCTGAGAGAGGCTGTGCCCTCAGCCTAATTTGACAAATGTGATTTATTTTCATGCAGGTTTGCTACCTGTCACTTACATTACTTTGCACTGTCATCCATGGAAATGAGCCTCCCTGTCCCCATCCCCAGCCCAGAGTTGCCTCCATTTACATCTCATTATGAAAAGATTGCTGCTCTACCTCCATGTTCTCTGCTTCAGGACCCCATCTGGTGTGTTCACAATAACATGCATCATTTCCCTCTGCGCCTGAGGGGTTTATAGTGATTCTACATGAACAAGAGACCACTCCACTGGATCCTGTGTAAATGGGTTGGGAGGGGGTGCGATTTTAGCCAACTGCGGCTCGGGAAATCAAATCACATGAGATGGAATTTATTTCCCGATCACTGTCAAGGAGGGGAACACCAGCTGTAAGCCCCCCTTGATATTTGTAGAACCTTGCCTGCATGCTGTTGGGTTGATGATCTGTCAGTCATGGCATTTCTCCAGACAGTAAAAAATTCCTTAAAGCATGCACATGCATGACACAAATAATGACCAGCGTAAAGCAGCGAAGGTACTGGTAATACAGGCTTAAGACAGGTGAGTGTGTTATAAGTCCATTGATTGCTTCTAAATACTTTTACAAATGATCTAACAGCTGCTTAATGTTTTATAAGACAGTTCGGTTCCGTTTAAGCTGAAATTTGTCATGCTTGCATTTAAGTCAGAGAGGCATAATGTCAGTCAAGATATCTCAGTACCTGTCAGTTTATGCTACTTACAGGTCAGTATTAGTTTTGATATTTTTTGTATGCTCTACTGTTAGAATTTCATATATGGACTAATTTACAGATTATGAAGTCTTAATGTCACCCTGTATACATAACAGTAATTGTTATTAATACAGATAGACTCAATGTAATAGGAGTAACAATTATATTAGATATTATAATAACCCAAAATAACAGCTTTGTTGTGTGTTTAACTGGCAGAATTAGCACAGGATCAAATGGGAGGTACAGACAAAGGAGAAAGGATAGTGTAGGAATGTGGTCCTTTGTTGTGGAGCTGATTAATGAGGTGCCCCTGTAGATCATGGCTGGAGCTCTTGGCGTAATTGTGTGTGTGTGTGTGTGTGTGTGTGTGTGTGTGTGTGTGTGTGTGTGTGTGTGTGTGTGTGTGTGTGTGTGTGTGTGTGTGTGTGTGTGTGTGTGTGTGTGTGTGTGTGTGTGTGTGTGTGTGTGTGTGTGTGTGTGTGTGTGTGTGTGTGTATGCTGGGGGGTTGTGTTTGGAGAGCTGTGAGGCAATTATGTGTGCTGGTAATAGGGGCTAATGTGTGTATATGTGTGTGCAAGGTGTGTTTCTGTGATGGGCATGAAATTGAATATTAACGTTCGGGACCATTTACAAATGTTTTCTTTTCTGTCTTTTTTTTGTTCTTATTTAAAGGAATATTATTATTTACTTTATTGCTAAGAGTTAGGTGAGAAGATCTAATACCACTCTCTGAAAGAAAGTATTTTATTACTGTAGAGTTGTGCTTCCAGCTCTTAGACCAAAATGCAGACTCATCACACCGGCCAAACTTCTTGCATGAATGCCCATATGATGTTAAACTGACATGGAATTGATAATGTAAATAATTGAAATGAAGCATGTACACTGTGAGTGTGCAGTAAAGGTACAGGAAGGCATTCAACTGTACCAGAGTTGTATTCATGCATGCATGCAATGCACATATACGGTATACTGTACTTAGTGTTACTGGATTTATGGTTATGCAATGTGCATGAATGCGTAAATGTGTTAATGGATAAATATAACGTGCTGAAATGTTTTTCTGTGCATGCTTTTATATGCAAAAGCAACATTTCTGTGGTAACAACAAACACAGCTCAGCAAGATTTCTCTCGGATCCTTTTCGCCCTTTCCCTCTCTTTATTTTGCCCTTGTGTTTCTTTTATCCTCCGACGCGTTATCTCTCGCTCTCAGTTCCCATCAGTCAAGGACAGAGTTTAGGGGGGTTTTCCATTGTAGGCTTGAGGACGGCACTAGGAGCCAGAGAGAGGGGGATGGACAGAGAGATGGAGCAGGGTATATGGCCGCCGGGTGGAGAGTAGACCCATGGGACAGGCATCCAATGTGCTGTAAACCATAACGACCCCATAACAGGCAAATCTCTCATTTCCAATGTGCCTGGGCCATATCTCATCTACCGCTGTGACAATCCCACTGAGACCTATACGAGTCAGGACGGCACTGTCAACGGTGCACACTCAGCATTGGAGGAGGGGGCAGTGGAACGTAGTGAGGTGGTGATTTGAAAGGAATGATGGAGAACGGTAGTAAATTTCCTTGACAGATTATTCAGGGAAACGACACAAAATTCCTTAAAGACTGGATCACATTCCTCCCTCATTCCTAATGGATAAAGGATTGTGATTTGGGGACGTTGTGAGGGGATTTTTACATTCAACTTGAGTCATTGCCGTTTTAAGGGATTTGTGGATTTGTCCCTTTTGCTTGCTATCTTTTCCTTTTTGAAAAATTCGTACCACGTCAACCATTTCACCATTACATCAAAAATAAGTCACTGGTGATCATGATTAGTTATTTTATTACCATATTAGCAGCATGGCTCTATGGAATAGCGATCGGTCAGTTGGTTGGTCGACCACTGTGGTGAAGACTGAAGTAGCTCAACAACTATTTGTGGTTTCTAGAAGATTAATCTAAACCTTGGGTGATCTTCTGACTGCACCACATTGAGGTTCACATTTGTGCTCACTATTAACTCAATTATTAACAATTATCATAATATTAACTGCCAATAAGTTTGATACATACATTGATATGCCCCATAGCATGAATTATAATAACTTCCAACCAATAATATAGCGTCATCATCAGGTCAAATACTTCTGTTTAAATAACCAAATATAAAGACCCAATGACAAGCCTTACCTGTACTTTTTGTTTAGTGATAATTAGCAGATGTTTGGCAAAGATGGTGAACATGGGAACCAACGGTTGTGTTCGAAATCACTCCCCTTTTCACTCATTCACTACTCCTTATATAATAAACACTACATAGTTCATGCAGTAGTGAGTGGCAAATCAAGATTTTGGACACTAGTTGTTGGCCTTTGGTGTTTTCACATCTTTAAAATTTGGAGCATTGCATTGTGGGACTGTTAGCAGAAAGTAGTGTACATGCCACGGACGTTGTGGAATATTTGAGTGCTCTATATACTGGTAGATGTAATGCACTATAGTTAATACGAAGTGATCTCTGACACAGCCAATATAACTACTAAACATCAGCATGTTAGCATTGACATTGGTTCCATGTTGCCATGGTAGCCTTAGCCTTAAGCTCAAAGCACTGCCATGCCTAAGTATAGTCTAACAGAGCTGCTAGCATGGCTGTAGACTCTTAACCTTTATACTTACTCGCTGTTCTTTGCCTCTGTCTCGATGCATTATCATTCATAAAACGTACTGTAAGTCGGATAACAGGCCAGAAACTGGGTGCACATGAGAAAGGGCAAGTGGCTGGTAATGTTTCTGAAGTAATGCCATATTAATGAAGAGAGTGGGCAAGGCAGACGCCGACAGACACACCCAAGGTTGACCTCTTGATTCATTTAACACCTCTGGGTCTCCGAGCTGCGGGAGTCCACCTATTCTGCTAATGTGCATCGTAAAAGAGGATAGTAGAGCCTATTAGTGTTGAAGCAGCGTCTGATCAAAGCTTCCTGGAAAAAGATGTTCGGATCTTACCTTGTATTTTAAACGAGGCACAGTTTGCTTTGATGTTATTTTTCATCCAAGTATGTGTGTGTGCGTGCGTGCTTTGGATATATCCGTCTGGACCACAGTTGGTGGACTGACCGACAGATTGACGCTGCTGTCCCTAAAAGCTGCTACCATGGCTAAACAGCTTTCATCCAGTGTAAATGCAGTGCAGCTTCCCTCATCCTCTGCCACCGCTCCCATTGGCAGTCGTCTCCACTCTCTGCCACCGTCAGTATTGCATCGCCTCGACCCTCTACAGAGAAATAGAGCGCCATAAATGCCATAGTTTTTAATAGCAGGGTGTGTCCTCAGCAGATTCACAGTATGAGGTGATGTATTGTTTTAATAGCTTATTCTGCTTCCTCTGCATCTCACAATGTGATATCCAGAGATGTTTTGGCACTCTCAGCTTTATCTACTCCCTGCATAACTTCAAACTTTCACTCACCTCTCTCACACACACACACACACACACACACACACACACACACACACACACACACACACTTACTTACACACACACACACACACACACACACTTACTTACAGACACACACACACACACACACACACACACACACACAGACACACACACACACACACACACACACACACACACACACACACACACACATACTGTTCAGCCAGTCTAGCCACCCTCTCTTTCTCTTACCAGCTCTGACCTGTGATGTTACATGTGCTCCAGGAACACTAGATCAATAGCAGCTTATCATTAACCCACATCCAGATTGTGCTGAGCTTGAGGCAGCCGTATAAACACACACACACAAATACACACAAACACACGTGCAACCTCCTTTTTTCCCCCCCCTCCTTCACTACCATCCTTTCAATCTGCAGCATCCCTCCTTCTCTCCTCTAATGTTTGGGTCAGGTTCACGTCCTCTACATCTCCTCACACCATTCTCACATCGAGAGGGGAAGGGCAAGAGGTGAAAGATGGGATGAAAGGAGGGAGGGAGGGATGGATGGATGGATGGATGCGGGGAGATAAGGGGTGAGGTGGACAGAGGGAGAAAAGGGGACGGATAGAGAGGGAAAACAAGCCTTGAATACAAATGAGCTGACACACATAATGCATGCCCCCCCCCATTCCCTTCTCTCTCTCTCTCTCTCTCTCTCTCTCATCTCTCGTCTCTCTCTCTCTCTCTCTCTCTCTCTCTCTCGATCACCGTCTCACACACACACACACCCTCTCTCACACACATGTTCTCTCTCTCCCTCTCTCTCAACATCCTCTGCAGCCGCATCGGACCGGGCGCTGCACTGGAGGTAATTTCAGCCACTTAATTTATTAGTCAGCGCCGGTTGTTGGGAACAAGCTAATTAAAAGGAGGGCGAGTGTGTGCGGAGGGTGCGAGTGTGCGTGCGTGTGTGTGTGTGAGTGTGTGTGTGTGCATGTGTGGAGGAGACAGAGACGCCGCTGCTGCTGCTGCTGCCTCTGCTGCTGCCGTCTCTTCATCTAGCTGTCTGAGAAGCTGTGGACCAGGAGGAGAGAGAGAGAAAGAAGAAGAGGAGGAGGAGGAGAAGAAGAAGAGAGGACAGACAGCTGGGTGGAAGGAGATTTTCACACCACTTAACCATCATCCTATCTGACATGGCCACCGCATAGAATCTGGTGCCACGGCAACCGCCAGCTCTGAGACGAGGTATCCGAGGTGAGGAGGGAGGGGGAGAGGGGGGTGGGGGGTGGGGGGGGCAGTGAACGGATGGACGAATGGCAGGTTTTTTTCCCCCTTTTCTCCTCAGGGTGCCACAGCTGCGGGAAGTCGGCTTTTAGCATTTTCTGTTCTTTTTTTAAGTCCATGTTTGTGGCGTGGAGTCTTTGAGTGTCTGTAGAGGTGTGTGTGTATGCGTGTGTGTGTGTGTGTGTGTGTGTGGTGGTGGGGGTTCAGTATTTTTCTGTGGTTTTTCTGCTCTTTCTCGCGGTGGTATTCCCCAAACAGAAGCCCCTAATTATCCAGCACTGGGTAAATCCTATTACCATTCTTACTCTCCTCCTTTACTTTGTTCTATTAATAGTAGGGAGGGATTGCCGTACAGTCAGAAGAGTGGGATGTTTGCTGTTTTGCTTGTTTGTGAATCAACTTTAGGTGTGTGTTTGATCGTATGGAAAGTACAGTTAGGAGAGAAAAAAAGGAGATTCTGAATCAGCGGGGGGGGGGGGGGGGGGGGGTGTCTGTGTTAAAAGAGCACACACACACGCTCACACACAAACACAAAACAAAGCGACAACATAGTTTGAGGGATTCGAGGCTTCGCTCAGATCGACGGCGACGGCACTGAACTGCAGGTAAACGCTCACCCAAAAAAAAAAAAAAAACGATTTTGCAGTCACACTCTTGGAATATTTAGGTTATGGTGAATTTCTTTCTCTGCATGTAGCACACAGAAAGAGGAGAGCGGCTGACTGACAGTTGGCATTTTAACGCTGCATTGCTGTTGCACCTTCTCTCTGCTGCTGCTGCTGCATTGATTTCTGCATAAAATTGATGTGATGGTGAACACTACACAAGAGCACTGTTTGGCAAAGGGAGGAATAACTGTAAAAAACAAGCATGAGACAGATTGTTGTGCCCAATTAGATGAGTGTGTCTGCGCTCACATGCACAGGCAGGCAGGCAGGCGTGTGTGTTTGTGTGTACTGTATGTCCTGGGGCAGGGTGGTGGACTGCAGAGGCAGGGAGAGAGAGGACATATGGCTGCCCTGGTCTCTTTGCTTAGACTGGAGTCTTAGGAGAGGCAAGAGGAGGATACCAATGTCCTGCTCTCCAGCATGTGTGTGTGTGTGTGTGTGTGTGTGTGTGTGTGTGTGTGTGTGTGTGTGTGTGTGTGTGTGTGTGATGGTGCTAAATCAACTTTCCCCTCTGCAGCCTCCTTTTTTTTCTTCCTCCTCTCATCTCCACCATTTTGATTTCAGTTCTCACGTGTTTTTATTCTGTACTGTGTTATTGTTGCTTAACCTTTCGAGTCGTGTGTCTCCTATCTTTCCTCAACCCCAAAGTGTGTGTGTGTGTGTGTGTGTATGTATCCATACGTCTCTGCCTCTGTTGACAGGTTGGCTTGATCTTCCTCTGATTGATAGATGGATTATCAGATTAGAGCCCTTTTCACTCAGCTCGCTCTAATCAGATCAAAACCAGCTGAACTGCTTCTTTCCTTCCTTCTTTCCACTTATACACACACACATACACACACACATATGCACAGAAGATCAGTGCAGCTTAAAGGGGCACTCTAGTGATTTGGTATTGCACTTCCATTAAATGAGGAGACACGATAAACGCAGATTTAAAAAAAAAAAAAAGATAGATCAAAATCGACACAGCAGAGGCCAAATCCTGACTTTAAGTGTGTTGTAAAGGTCAAGCTCCAAAAAACTACAATTCCCATGATGCAACTTAATATTGTCCTCCTTCCTGCTTATTAAACGTCTTATTTCAAGCTTAAATTTCACTCAATCCTTGGAAAGCTCCTTCACACATGATTTTCACAGGCTGACTAATCCCCAAAAAGAGCACGCTGAACTCGATGTGTAAAATTAGCGGAGCGCCCCTTTAAATGCCTCTGACCTCACACGAGATCGGCGACGTCAGCGTCAGTTTCTGTGTCACGCGTGCTGAGCAGCCCACAGACTTCCTCCCGCTAATTAAGCAGCGAACACGTCACCCGAATTCAGCAATGAGAGAAAGTTTCCGAGAAAATTAGCAGCTGCGCTTTTCGCCAAAAACGTGCACATGTGGGCGGGGCGAGGGGGGGGTATGGGGGGGATCTAAAATCTGAGCACAAGCCCGAGGGGTGCAACAAACTTTATCATTTCATCCCCCCATTCTTTTGGTGAAATCCTCCCTGGCTCGGTGTCCCACTTAGCAGCTATTAATCATCAAAAGCTTCTCCGCCTCATCTCTGGCCACCCCGAGTGTTTTTTTTTCTCTCTATCCCTCTCCTGAATACAGTTTCTTCATCAGGAGATCTACCACCACCAGCTCGCAACTCATGCGTGCACCATCTCAGCCGGTGGCCCAAAACTGTAGGAGGGGGGGGATTCTCTTTGTGCTTTTCCTCTCCGCCAAGGCAACGAAACTCAGAGTAACACTTCCCACCGGCCTCTGGTGGAGAGGAAGCAGGAACGATCCCTCCGTCTGTCGCTCTTGTTTTTTGTCTCTCTCTCTCTCTCACTGTTGGTTTCTGTTACCTGGGGCTTCTGGTTGTTCACCCTGGCATCCACTTTTTTTTGACAAGTCCCACACACAAACACGCAGCTGTGCACATTCACGCACACATACAGAGTCCAAACAACCCTCTCTAAAAGCAGTCTTGGTTGGCACATTGTGTTGTTCCGAGGGCTGCTAAGAGCTTGGCTTCATGCCTTATTCATCCCTCAGGCCTATTCTTTCCACCAGTGTAGAAGGAATTAGGAAGAAGAAAGCTCTCCAGCACATAACACCACTCACCAACTTGAATAGAGGTCAACCTGACAACTCCTGGGAAACAAAAAGAAATTTATTTCTTCCTTTTCCCCTCCTCTTCCCTCTCCTCTCCTCTGTGACATTTTATTCAGTCAATATGTGATGGTTCCTTTCAGACCTGTCCAGCCTGACAGCAGGTGATTCAGAGTCATTGTCAAGCCTCTGAAAAGAAAGTTTGTGATCTATGTTCAGTGATGTCAAAAACTCTGAACACTTAATCTCAGCTCTGAGTCTTTTTGCAAAGACATCTGGCTGTACACGCTTGTGCCACCAGTTCACTGTGAGGTGTGTTCACTCGTGTTCTCCATAGTACAGCGTTGGAGTCCTTGTCCTTTGTCTCTGTGTATATAAATGATGACTTTTCTGTGTGTGTTTTGCATTGTGGCAAAAGTTTAGATTGTTCATCGTCTAAACACAGACGTTTAATCTGAGGGAACATTGTAATGCCAAAACAATAGTACTGATACTATAACATCATATTTTGCAGGGGTGCTTCCTCACAGACTACCTTCTTTCATCACAAGCTAGAAAAGCTATTAAAAAATCAGCCTACTTACTAGCAACAGTTCACACTAGCATGACAGGTTGTAGCTGTCAGTCTACCATTGTGGATGGCTAGTGCTAGCATGTTCTTCATTAACTAGCATATGGTAAATGGTAAATGGACTGTACTTATATAGCGCTTTTCTAGTCTTTTTGACCACTCAAAGCACTTTTACACTACAGGTCACATTCACCCATTCACACACACATTCATGCTCTAATGGCAGGGGCTACCATGCAGGGTTTAGTATCTTTCCCATATCAACAGTTCACTTTTCAGCTGCTGAGCTTCGCCGACTTACTCCGCAAACGACCTTCAGTACTTTCTGTTGGGACCAGGCACTATTTCAGTTTCAATTTCAATTTCAAACCTTTATTTAAACTCGAAGAATCATTGAGGTCGCCCTCATTTACAATGATGTCGAGTTACAAACACGTTGAAAATGAAGACAAAAAAAAGAAAAGACAGAACGAAAAAAAGAAGTCAGTTGTAAACAATTCGCTTGACATGTGAAGGGTGAATTGATATTGTTAGTTAACACTTCACATCAAGAGAATTGACATGTGAAGTGTTAACTAAGATAAGATAATACTTTATTAGTCTCACAATGGGGAAATTTACAGGATTAGTGGATAGCAAAAATAGAAAGAACATCAATAACAAAATAAGTAAAACAAGCAATATGAACAATAGGAAATCAAAAATAGTAAAAGTATGTTGTAATATTGGTGTTAATGAACGATAATATACCTGAGTGTGATAATGATATTGCATGATGATATGTAATAATGATATTGTTGTGTTTGGTTTACTGGGAGCAGTGGTGATTGTACTGTAATGTAATGTAACAGTTATATGATGTAATAATTTACATATAACAGTTTATGCCATATTTAATAATGTTTCAGTATGTGTTGAGACGCTGTTAAGATGTTAAATTTTTCAGTTCTTACATATTGGGACACTGTACAGTAGTTTGTAAAATGCACATAGCCCAGAGTGCAAAGGAATGAGTTTACTTTTAGTACAAGTATTAAATATTCATGCATGTAGCATACATAAATACAAAGGTATTACAGAAACAACAACGTCCTGCATTCAATGAAAAAAGAACAGCAGCGTGATTGTGCAGAAAAGAAAGAAAGGTCATCAAGTAAAAAGCTCCAGATGAATCCAAAGATCATTTGCTCTGATTGGATTCCACTTAATGTCACACTCAGGACTTGACCTCAGGTTGGCCGGTGGATTAACCTACGATGCTCTTTCCTTCAGGTTAAGGAGACAGAGAGCTGGACAGAGGGACTTTCGAAGAAAACGGAGAAAGGGATGGCTACGGAGGACAAGCCGAGTGTGAAGAGCAGCAGCTCCATCGTCCCCTGCTTCCTGTTTGTGGAGGTAAGGAACACGCCTCGGATACTGCGTGTGTTAATAACCCTTACACACTCTTCAGGCTTAACTTCGACCCATTTTTAACATTTCCCAGCATTAAAAACACCCCAAAAACATTTTTCTCTTATCCTGAAATTCGACGACTTCTCCTAATGTGACAGAAAATATTTTAATTTTAAAAAAAGAAGAAATATTTCAACTTTTTTTTAATAACATTAGCGTGCAGCCGATACTCATTTTTGTCTGACCCATATTTATTCACATTTAGTACGCTTCATTGAACTCATTATGATCTCCTGTGTTAGTGTGATTGTGTTTGTTCTCCATTGACAAAAAGCATAACAAACTAAAGAATAAACTCTCTCTGCTCTCTGAAAGCTTCATTAAGGATTAATCAACCAATTTATGAGATATTCATGAATGATTTGTTGCACAGAAATTTGATACAGAGACTAATTATGATGAGATATTGAATGTGGATAGTATGCAAGGGTTAAGAAAACTACCAAATGTCACATTTTTTCTAGCTTTCAAACCCTTTTGTAGCTCTGAGATTTTGACTCTAACTGCCCAGCTTGATACTCTTTTCCTCTCCTCTATATCTCTACAATCTTAAGCCTCGGCAGTAAATATTTCAGGCTCGACAGTAGAGTTTGGGACAGCTCTCTGCTCGCTGTGACACTTTCCCTGGTGTTCTGGCACCAGGGGCAAAAAAAAAGAAAAGGCGGCTCTGTTGTTTAAGCTTTTCCCGGTGTATATTTTCCGGACTGCATGATTCATGGAGGTGCTTGTGCATGTCACAGCGCAGACGGAGCACATTTCACAGCACTTGTACTGTGATGATTTGAAGCCGCCGCTCCATAAAGATCACGCCAAAAGGTTATATCGTCGTCGTGATGGGGCCGAGAACGTTCACAGCGACCAAACACAAACAGAAAAGCGTTCTCTCTACATTGATTGCGAAAACAGTCAGACAGATGACTCGGAGGCCAGCGCAGCCTTCACCAAATCGTAACTGAGGTGGAGAAAAAAAACCACGCGCTGGTGAGGTAATCAGACTGTCTGTAATCTAATTAGACAAACGGAGCATCGCCAGAAGCTCACTGGCTGCAAGTAACCCGACCGTCAAGCTTTCGAGCCGGAGCGCCCCAACACGTTCAAAAGCATTGTTCTGTAACAGATTCAGATCAGAGATGTTGTTTGTGTTGCATCATCGCACTGCAGGTGCATTATGCAGATGTTACGTCAGGCTGGATTTACATGTTGAGATTCACTTTAGTACTGCGTCGAGTTAAGATCTCTTACAATGTTGTCACACTTTACTAAAGCTCAGAGCATCACGCTAACACACAGGAGCTCAGTGTGTGTGTTGGAGGGTGAAACACAGGATGTATAGCCACCTGGCATGAAAGCTACAAAGCATTTTCTCACTTGCAGAAGTAATTAAAAAGCTAGAGCTAGTCCACTGTCTATAAGTTATCATGTTTCTCTCTCTCTCTGGGGGAGCTTCTTGCAGCTGCTGAGAGGCTTTTGATATGTTTTTGCATCCACTGGGAGCACCATCTCACAACTTTCTTATCTACATGTTCAGCCTCAGCTTCTCTGAACCAGTTATTCTTTCTTCGGAAGCAGAATAGTGAAAATTAAACATGATAACATAGTCAAAAATTGTATTTATATGACTGGACATACAATACAAACAAGACATACACACATAAAGTAATACTCAACAAAAGCACAAAAAATATAACAAATCTGGGAGAAGGTGGGTTGGCATCAATAAATACGATACATCAATACATATCCCTTTTTTCCCCAACAAAAGATCCTTAAAAAACTATACAATTACACATAATCCGGTAAGGAGTTCAAATATGACCTTATTGTATCCTGCATAGCCTCCAGGTCTGGATCAAAGTGCCTCAGTGTAGCAGCTGCTCTTTCCATCCCTATTAAGTCAATAAACTCCTCCAGCCAACTACACAAACTGAAGCAGTTTGGAGATCTTATCTTCCAGTTCATAACAATTCTACATTTATAGTCAAAATGAACTGTGTAAAAGATATACAAACTTGAAACACATCTGACAATGTGTGTGCAAAGCAAACTGTATTTTACTGTATGCACATTCCATTTTTTTCATATGATCCCTTTGATCGATAAGTGATTATAACATAAAACTGTCTAAATTTCGGGTCAAGAAATCTGCTTTACTCTTCAAAGTCACTTAACAAGTAGAGTAGAGGTTTCTGGCACAGCTTCACCTCCTTCCAAGGTGTATGGAGAAGGAAACAAGTCTAAAAAAAAAAGTTAAAGCTCCAGCAACACTTGTAGTATGGAACAATTTTGTTGATAGACCAGTGCGTTTCGACTTGAGGCCTTCATCAGGGTCATCATAAAGCATATTACTAGCAGTATCAGCCAATGGGGTATCTACCAAGATTGGTTGGGTATATGGTGATGTGACTTCAGGCCAATCATTATCCCAGACAGGCAGGGAGGAGAGAGGAGTATCCGATAAACGACACTAAGGGGGTGATACTGAAGTTAATACTGAAGTGGCTACAATCTAAACTGTGCCTTGTCATATTTAGCTTACAAGTATACTGAGGTGTGTGTGTGTGTGTGTGTGTGTGTGTGTGTGTGTGTGTGTGTGTGTGTGTGTGTGTGTGTGTGTGTGTGTGTGTGTGTGTGTGTGTGTGTGTGTGTGTGTGTGTGTGTGTGTGTGTGTGTGTGTGTGTGTGTGTGTGTGTGTGTGTGTGTGTGTGTGTGTGTGTGTGTGTGTGAGTCGCCCTTTACCTGAACACCTCAGCAAGCCCTCCCTCTTCCCCTCCTCTACTGTACCTGTGTGTCTACCTGGCTCCCAAAGGAGAGACCCAGGGTACAATACTTACACTAATCTGGCCCGCCCATATGAGCCTGCCTGTGAGAACACTGGTCCCCCTGGTTATAATACACTGTAAAAGCTCTCCATTAGGCCACTCCACCATATGCCTCCCACACATCAGCTCTCAGCCCCTCAGGTCTCAGTCGATTCCCTCGCTAACTCTGCATCTGTGTGTGTGTGTGTGACACAGAGAGAGAGCTGGAGAGTATTTCTATCTATTTGTACTGATATGGAGAAGTCTAGTAAGCAATCAGGGCCAGAGAAAATAGGCCAGCAGCTGTCACCTGTAAGGGTGGGCAGAGAAAAAAGTTCTTATAGAGATGACAACATGAATGTGTGCATTTAGGACAGAGCCGCCAGTTTAATCCATGTGCATATATTGTTGTAATCAATATAGATGCATATATTGAGTGGAATTATTGATTACCAGTGAAAGATTTAAACCCTGTATGATACAATGGAGATAGTTCAATATTATGAGGCATCAGCCAGTTTCATGGCTGTACTGCTAAATGCACAGACTATACCATTAGGGGACATTTGCACTAACTTTTCCACCCCAGTTAGTCCTTGCACAGCATATATACAGTTTACAATGATAATGTGCCAGTTTTACAACTCAACTCAGTCTCTATGTTTATCAGTGTGTATGCCAAAATGTTACAAGAGCTGTAATAATACATTGATTTATGCTTTTCTTTATCCTATATGATCCTCTTGCCTGTGGGAAGTTATCACAGCAGATTTTTCATTATTTTCTAACATTTTAATGGATAATGACAGTAATCATTAGTTTCAGTCCAAAATGTAACGCTATGGAGTACGTTTTTGCTGAGGTTGCATGAGTGTCCAATGATGAGCTGGACAGAGCAGAGTCCTTCACTGTTACCGTTTTGTGAACCTGCACCCGCCCATATTCACTGTGATTAAAACCACACCCGACCTGTTATCCGACAGCATCACTAATTAAATTCTGTACCTGACCCGACCTGTTTTAAATAGAACCAAAACCCGACCGAATACATTGGATACTAAAAAATCTCCACTTGCTTTTTCTCAACTCCGTACATGTCCGACCGATTACACAGTCAGGTCATTTTGACCAGTTTCATCAAAATGTGCGGGTCACCCATCAAGACTCTGGGACAGAGCTGGTTAGCTTAAACTCTACTAGCATCCAGGACCGGCTTCACACGGTGAAAATGTACTACACAGTGGATGTTCCAGTTATGAACAGGGTTTTAGTTAATGAAACCTGTAACCAAACAAACTAATGCTGTTAGTTAATGATATGCTCCTTGGCCTCCTTAGGTGTATTGCTCACTTATAGTGTACTTCTGATAGTAAGCTAGTTAGGTGCACATGGTAATGATTTCAGCTCCTGTTAGAGTACACACTGTTTATTCCAATTCTTACACTTTCTCTCTCGTTTTAGCTTTTTGGAAATACTAATACATGCCTGACATGTGTTGCTCTAACTGCAGCCCCATGCACACCACTTCAACATGGGGAGAAATCCAAAGCATGACTCACTCTTTGGAAGAAGGATCGATTGATTTTTCTTCAAAGGCTGATTTTGTTTGACGTGATACATTAAAATGTAGAAACAACAAAGTAAGAACAGTCACGCCACAGTTTTCTGCCCTTACTGTCAACAGGCCAAACACATTTTAATGCCAGGTGGAAACAGGCCTGGGACATTATTCTATATTTAGAAATTACTACAGCAGATATAACTAGACTCTGATGAAAGTTGTGAATGCCGGGCACTGAGTCACAGAATGAACTGGGCTTGGAGGAGCTGATCTCATTACTGATGCTGTTGCTAAGCAGACAGAAACATGAGAGTTTTCTCTCTGTTTTTTTTAGTGTAATTTCCATTCTGGCACAGAATTGTTGCAGAACAATGTTTTTGGATCTGTAATGTGCTTTTAAAAGAGGCCTTCACATTAGAATGATGCTGTTGCTCTCTTACACAGCCTTAGTTTCATTCATTTTCTTGCTGTACATTATGACCCGACCTGCAATCAAGACACCTTATGTAGAAATCAGTATTACATTTTATCAGATAATTGAAAATACAAAGTTTTGTGTATCAAGAGTGAGAAAAAAAGAGGTTTGGGTTCTGAGTCAATGATGTGGATCAAGAGAGAAAATCATTACAAACTGAAGAGGTGAAAACGGTAAAGTGAAAATGGCAGATTTTGGGCGCCGAGGCTGAGAGGGCAGTGTGAAGTACAGGCAGGCAACCGTATGGCAGAAATGATGAAATGATGTATTTTGCAGAGGTGCTCTCCATTAAGCCACCGCTACACACCACTACACACTTCTGCACTCATCCAACCATCCGTCCTCACGGAAACACCATTAGATACGTCGCCATTCTGTCACTGGCCCAACACACACACCAACACACACACTAACGCAGCCGTAAATCACACCCCCAGTGGCAATTCAGACAAATCCACGTCACTTGCAGAATGCTACCTGCACATCTTTTACTCCAAATTCAAACCCCGGAGCTTCTTGCTGTGAATCGACAGTGCTTACCACTGAGCCACTCTGCTGCCTTAAACAAGATTACATTATTGACTGTGAGGTGCTTTAGTGGTTAGTGCTGTCAACACTCCAGCCAGAAGGATTCAGGTGTGATTCCTGGGCCTCTCTGCACCAGGAATGTATCCAAATACAAATCCATTATTTGGAAATGATGCAGTCTGAACATACGCTAACAGAGTCTGGATGTTTGCTTTGATCCCACCACAAAATGTGATATTCAGTCTTTACAGTGGTAGGCCTGTCATAATAATTAATATATATAATGATAATATAATAATATTATCATTATATCATCCAACAGAAGTAGTTATCATAACAAGCCTAAACAGTGGCTGGACCTCTTATATCCATTGAGGATACATTACCATAAATCTGTTTAGAAATCATAGAAAAAAACATGTATAACTGCAGCTATGGGTTCATAACGTAAATAATAAATAATGGATTCATTTAGAAAACAATTTAACAGATATTTTTTGCGAGTGTGAAGGATAGCCAGTCTATCACTGATAAGATACACCTTATCCCAGTACATGCTGGCTCAGGTTCTGTTCCATGTGACCCAGAAAAAAAACTGCAAAACAAAAATTAAAAAGTAATAAGATGAAGATGATTAACAGCCAGTAACATGCTGAGTAACCGCATCTCTCGCTGCAGTGCTCGATCTGCTCAGTGAACCATACAGAGTAATGTCAGTGAACTATTCATAAGTTAATATTAAAGAACTGGGCTTGTGACCACAGGGTGGTCCGGAGTAAACTGGAAAAATATGCGTGAGTAGCTGCTCACTGACCAATAATAGAAGCTACAAACACATGGATACACACAGGATAGATTAAAGTAAAGAGCAGAGCTGATTCATCCTCAGCCGGTGATGAGGAGAGGTGTGCTCCTCCACACCCTCAGCATTTAATGTGTTAGTGTGTGTGAGAGAGATGTGACAGTGATCCACACCAAGCCAGAAGGACCCGCTCTTTTATTTAGCCCCACACCTCATCAGCAGTTACCATGGAAACCAATCAGCCAGACTCATTCTCCATCTCTACTCGCTTTCTTCTGAGTCCCTTTCATCCTCGCTGCCCTAATCACAAGTCACAACCTTTTCTATCAGTGCTACCCATTCAGCCATCTTTGCTCCGCGTGTCTCCTCCATCCCCTTCGTTTTGCTGTTGTCGTTTCCCTTTTTTTTTTACCCTCCCGATCCCCTGCCGGCGCTCATCTTTTGATTTAGACTTTGGGAAGACCTCACCCGCTTATTCACAGCTGCACAGATATCAACATCGCCCTTCGTTCATTTCCGATTAATCCTGTTTTACTGCGTACAGATCCACATCAGCATCTCCCCTTCTCGTCTAATTCAATCCCGTAAAGACTGATGATACAATAAGATGAATTCTTGAGCACATTTTCCCCCTCATACCTTTTTTATTTGCACATTGTAGATATTTTTCTGTTTGCTGTTTGGACAGATCAATTTTTTTCTCCTCGTTCCCTAAAAAAGACAATGGTACTCGGCCATCTGGGGACACACAAGTGGATCCAGACTTTGCAGTTTAAAAGTAATTTCTGTTTAAAGCTCTACTGTGTGCTTCAGTGAAGAGTTGTAATGAAGAATGCAGCTTTATATTGTGAAGAGCCTCTGATTAGGCACTTATCCAGACCAGTGGAGAGGCAAACTTAAAGTGCCATTCCACTACTGTAAATACTTTTTACCGCCTTCCTCACAGCTCTACACGTAGGCTGCTGCCACCGTCATGTGATAGACTGTGAGCAGTTCAATTTGACCTTTTGACCTGTATTAAAACATTGTCGCACCATTAACACTGTAGCTTTGCCCCACGGCCTTTTCGTACCAGCTATGATTTTAGGACATTGGCTATTTGTGTCAGTATTGGTTTGAAATGTGTTGATTTTATGAGATCATAATCTCTGTACACATATTGGGGGATTGGGGAGGGTGTCTGGAAAGGTAGAGATGGTAGTGTGACTTTTTTTTTGGTGAGAAGGAGAGGTCCTTTTAATTTTTTGTCATCCTGGATTTATATTTGATTTCAGTCATCCCTTATGTGATTTATCACAAGACAGATTTATAACAGACAGTTAGCAGAGCATTTAGCATCTAAAGAGCCAGAAATATCCCGCAGTAGTTGGTAGAAATGAAAGACAGAGCTAAACAAGTGTGAATATTGGACTTGCATTCGCCAGGCAGACAGAAACACAACTCTAAATGAATGATAATGGTGCTCCACAACTGTTTGATGTGTGAATAAGCAGCTGCTTGCTAACAGGTTTGACATATCATCAAATATCAAAGGTGTTGATATGTCAGTGTTGTTTGAGTTTTGTTTCTGCTGCCCCCAAGTGGCCAAAAGATCATTTTATACCCCAAATAACAATCATTATTTGTCCAATGTAGAAAGAAGAAAAAAAAAGGAAGAAAAGTCTGTAAGACAAATACAAAATGGGGTCTGGGAGGTGCACAGTGCCAGTTCCTCTTAAATGGAACCTTTGTTAGTTTTTTCTTAGTAAAAGGAGGCTGTAAAAACAAATATTCATAATGCTGAGGAGGGACTTGCTTTTTTACGTAATGAAATATAAGATTCAACCCCCCTCCCCTTCTAATCATTTTCATACAGTCCCTTATTCAATAGGGGGACACTATAGGACCCAGGCACAATCATGTTGAGTGTGTCAGCTTCATTCCTGCTCCTGTTCACATGCAGGCCAAACGAATTCTGTGATATAATTAGGATTATTTCATTATTAGGATAACGTAGGGGTGTAAATGCACGTTGAGGTATTTGATTTTTATGTAAATATTGAATTTGCTAGAGTCTGCCAACAATTTATAGTTTCTTTTGTAAATGGTCAGAACAGTCCAGGAGTATTGGCAGTGGTAAGGTATGAGAAGTGTGCGGTGTTCAGCTCTTAGGCAAAGTGCTGGTTGTCATTTACTTTACACTTTTCATTTAACCATGTGTAGTTCTTGTGTTTTAGTAGATTGAGTACAGCACTAATTTACAGCTTAATCTTTTTTTTAGTGTTGGGGCTGCTGTTGGCCTCCAGTCAGAGGAGCAGCTGGTGCAGTGGAGGCTCACCTGTTGATTTGCGGGGAAATCATTAAAGGTTTGCTGTGGCACTAGTAGTTAGATATTTTTCTGTTAGAGCTTTTTTCTTGTGTGTAGTTTTGCTTATCCACTGCCAGCATTGGTATCAAAGCCTTGGCATGTGTCACACTTCGATACAATTTAGAACGTGGGCCTGAATAGAGTCTTTTAAACGCTTTACAATGAGGTGAGGCAGCTGGTTAGATGCCTTTGGGTTTTTAACAGCATTATCTGATGAGCTAAAAGCTGTCTCTAAATCTTCTGTGTCACAGATCAGTTATCATATACTCTCAATTAGGTTAGTGTGGGTGTGATTCATTTCCACTGCCATCATCTAAATTAAACCAGATATGAGCAGCCAACATCTTAATCCTCCACTCTGTTCCCCCTGAGGTCTACATTTTCTAAGCATAAGATAAAGTGGCCATTAATCTTATGAGCAGGAACACTGGATTTAGCAGGAAACTGTGGACAAATGGTAAAAATCTATGTCTGGACTTAGTGTTTTACGTGCTGCAGTACCATTTTTTATAATGTTTTGGGCACACAGTGTAAACCAGTTCCCCTCTGGGATAAGTTAATCTTTGTGCTGTCTCCATTTGTCAGATAATAAGATAAGAGAGCACAGATGCGGAGACAAATTGGTGAAATGTCTCCACCAGAGGGCACTGCTGTAGCATAGCTGAAACTCCCTCACAAGATAACAGTAATGAGTCCTTCTGTTTACAGCTTGTTTTGAGCTTTTCAGTGTTTCACGTTGTTTTGAGCCTGATTTATCAATGAGAATTTGATATAACCATCAGTAAGTATTTTTCAGTGCTCGCTTTTCTCACTTAATTCACTTGGACAGTTCGAAGAAAAAAAAGTATTGTTTGTCTTGTGTGTGTTTGTGTGCACGTACACACAAAAACACATCAGTCTCAGCAGCATTATTAAGTATTATTATGTATGAATGTGTGAATGTGATCATGGCGTTCCTACAAAAGAGAGGCTGCCTCTCAGTGAAACTTCCCTGAATAAATGAAGGTAAAAAAAAACAACCCCCTGAGCGACATGCAGAGATTAGACAGAGAACACATCAGTGTGTCTTTGGCTGCCTGCTCCGTCTCTATAAATAGTCTTTTGTGTTTAATGGTGGGAACCACTCTGGTAGCTTCACACCTGTCAGAGGAAGACCCCTCCCTACATAATCAGACATTTTCCAGTGTAGGAACATACAGAGATTTGAACAGATATACTTATTCTCAAAAATATATGAGTATAAATGCATACCCAGTCAAATAATATCAAAGATGCATTCATCTTTACATGTTTTCAAGCCAATTTTATCAGATGTAACAAGAGCAAATATTTCTTTTGGTTTCCTGCTGTTAGATTTCACAAGCTGGACCTGCTGTATAATGCTGTGTGGCAGCTTTAGGTGGACGCTGTGATGCATAACAAACATAAGAGACGATCAAAACCTGCACACTGATAAAATAATTATAACTATTTTCTTCAGACTTCAGCAGCATGTGTTTCAGCATGTCTTTAAATAAAATAGTAGTTGGGGGTTTTATTGAAGCAAACATTATGATTTCACAACATCTTTTCTTCTTAATCTCCTGTATCAGCATAACTTCTGGAATTAGGTGGTTTTACTGCAATTGAATGATAAAATGAACGAGCCTGATATTGACACACAGTAATGCAGCTTAAAAAATATCATTGCACCAACAATTCAATCTGATAAGAATCATTTTCTCATTTCCAGGAAGAATTGTTGTCAGTTGGTTGAGGGTTGAAATAACGATGAACATTACTGCTCATTACTGCTGTACTGCATATTACATATTTACAGTCTTTAGTCCCGCCTATTGATTCCCCTGGTTAAAGAGCAGTTTTAAGGGTTTTATTCCCTTGCAAGAAACATGTCTCGTCAGGCGAATTGTTGCGAGCTGCTTCTGTGAGCACAAAGTTACACTAACCTTCATATATTTTCATAATCAAAACTATAACACTAAAAGCCAGGTTGTAAAACACCAGGATTTTCTTTTTGAAGGATGAGGCTGGTGTTCAAAATGTATTTCTGTCAACAAATCCCTTGAAAACTAACAATGGATCAGTCTATCTGTCAACACTTCATATCTTCTCAACCTTGTTTGTGGTTTTCAGCCCTGAGCATATTTGTTTGTACTGAAGATGTGAATCTTTAAAGCTGCATTTATCAGTATTTTCATTGTAACAATGGACTGAAAAGGGCTTTCTCAGCTCTACAGAGCACTTCAATCTATTTTTAAATAGGGCTGGGTGATATGGACAAAATCATATCATAGTATCACAATATTTTTGATATCTTTATCAGTATTGCAGCATTATTGTAGGGATGCTACTTTCATAAAATATTTACACAATGAGATTTTTTGATAAATAATCATCAGTAATGTGGATATAATGTTGAAAGGCAAATAATAGAAAAGCTAAATGAGCCTGGTGAGTTCAGCCTTTAAAACCAGGAAAATAAAACACTTACAGTATGCCATATCACGATATTACAATATATAGTATCTAAGACAGTATGTAGTCTCATATCATGATATCGATATAATATCAATATATTTCCCAGCCCTATTTTTAATCATTGTTTTATTTGCTGGCCTGCAACTCATCCACTCTCATCAGCCTCTTTTGCTTAGCAACCAGCTACTGAATATAGAGCAGCATTTAACAGCAATAGGGTCAGCATGTGTAAGGAGAGTGAAGACTGTACTAACCAGCAAAATGAACTGGAATAACTCACTAAATGTTACTTCTGCACAACTAATGGCTTCCCATCAGCCTCACATGTTGGTGTGTAGTGTGCTAATAAGCAAATGGAAAGTAAGAAAATTGTACTTGCTAATCATTAGCATGCAAGCATTTTAATGCTATCGTTAGCATTTTGCTGAAAGCATCGCTGTATTTAAGTGCAGCCTTACAGAGCTGTTGTCTTTCATGTAAATTTGACTGCTGGACCATTTGTTTGTTTGTCTGTGTTTATTCACCCCAAACAGCTAATGTACCAACCGCATGTTAGCTGTGACCTAGCTAGCAAACCAACCTCCTCTGTGACATATGTGCCTAAGATTGTGTTCAGCTTTACCTCTAACTGAACTCAAAACTTTTTTTTCCTGTTATTTCCCTCCAGTCTCGTTCCTTTTCCCTCTCGTCTCTAAAAACATTTATAAAGCAGGTCTCAAAACCCCAGAATTCGCTCAAGTTGAAACATTTCCAACTAATGTGAATGTGAAAATCTACTTAAGCAGGTTTTGACTGTACAAGAAAATCATATAGGTGGAATTTAGTCATTGTTTGTGTTGGTGTTTTGAGATTTGTTGAATTGAATTGAATTGAATAAAAATAGAATACCACACACACCACTTTAAGGCTGTGTTTCCTGAATTTATGCAAGGCGGTTATTGGGCTGGAAAAAACATCACCATAAACTACTGTACTGTAATCTGGCTACTTATTCATGCTGAATGTGTAATACAGATTGCACACTGTATGACTTGGCAAGCAGAAGAGTTTTGGAGCTTGAGGCAGCCAGTGGGCCTGTAATAGCTGTTTTGCTGCAGTGTAATCGCTGTAATGTGCATGCACAGGGTTTCCCCCATGGTGCTGTGAGCACTGCAGGGGTGCGTATCTGACCGCACTGAAGACATGCAGAGAGGTGGCTCCCCCCCACAGCTTGCATGGTTGTATTATTATACTTCATTAGCTGCTAAGGTGACCATTGTTAGCCAGTGTACATGGTCATTGGCAGGAGATCAAATGAGAGCAACATGAGAGGTATTTTTAAAAGAATTGGAGGATGATTAAAGCACTGTTGTTCCCTTCCGACTTTCCTTTCCCTTCAGCCATGTTCACATTAATACAGCACAAAAGCTCCCACTCTCTCTCTCTCTCTCTCCATCTCTCCATCTCTTTCCATCTCTTCAGTTCTCACCTCACCTGCCCATGAGCACACACACACTCACTCAGTAAAACAACGCTAAAAGGACGCAGGCCAATACTCTCAATGCAACCCTCTGCATTGCCAGTTCTCCTCTTCTCCTTCTTCTTTCCTTTTCATTCACTGGCACCACATCTCACCCCTGTTTCCTACCATCCTCCCACCCTCTCCCCCGCCCCCCTCACTGTTGCTGGGACGCTCCCTGAATGCACCATCGGTTCTAAATGAAACAGGCTTCTCGGCGCATCTTCCAGAAAAATGCAGCTGAATCAGGCACTTTTCAGTTCAGCACACTTCCAGTGAATAAAAGAAACTGGAGCATGCCAATTAATTCACAGCATTTAATTGTGCAAACAGACTAACATTTCAACACTGCTTTGTCTTCATCAGAGACCACCGTTGGTTATTGCACCATTGGTTCTTCCGATTACTTATTCCAGCTACCGTTCCCATACATTTTTCACTTTTTAAGTACTCCATCAAAACTTTTCCAGTCGATAAAGTTCTCCTCACACTCTCTCTGATTCTAATTCTTTTGTAAACAACTGACAAACCTCTCAGGGTCATTGTTATGTGGAAACCATTATTCAGCTTCCAAAGCCTATTCATCACGCTCTCCTCCCTTCTGTCAGACTTCTTATATGGATCGGGCGCCAAACATTATTGTTTAAATTAATGTAGCGGTTTGTCATCATTTGAGCAATATATCAATAAAGAGAGTGGTTGTGCATGTTAAAAAGGGGTGTAGAGATGAGACGTGTGGCATTTCTTTAAACAATGATCATATATGTGTTTTCCATAACTTACACTACATGATTGTACAAATGTAATCAAAGTTCAGATTCATATGGATCCATAAACAGAAATAGTATGGATAATGAGCCAAATATCGTTTTATTTCAGGCAATGAATTAGAATGAACTAATATTTCTAGTAACAAAAAACAGAGGTACTGATATCAATCATCAAACTTTTGATGAGCCACAGTAACAGATAATATATAGACAAGGTCAATAATGAGCAGATGGTGTCTATAGATGAATAGATGCTGCTGGATCATTAGGTGTCAGTAATGGAGATTAATGGCTTATTTAAACTCTACTGTTGCAGAAGAATTACAGTTGTTTAACCTGCATCTGGACATAGTGACTCATGAGTGTCAGATTTAACTGATTCAACTAAGGATAGGTTCAAAAAAGTGAGCAAAATTTCACTAAACCCTGTAAGAAACAGAAGCCGAGCTTTCCACTAAATTTTATTGAAGTCTGTTGAAATGTCATTAATTGTTTTGGGGGGGACGTTGCTCACTTACAGGCAGTGGAACAAGCTGTAAGCACACCATTGACAACATTATCATTCATCCATAGTCGTGTTTGTGTGTTCACCTGTTGTAAGTAAAGAATAATATTCACCCTCCTTTAGCTGTTTTCCACCAACTCCTGACGGTACTAAATACTGCACAATTTTCACCACTTAACTTCATTTGCCTTTTGGTGCTGGCCAATGCGCTTACCTGAGCTTTTTTTTGCTGAAAACAGCTGCCTGATTCTGCTGATGAGAGCTGTGAGACTCAATCAAAACATCAAAGTTGTGTGCTATAAAAACAATGAGCTGAAAATCATTAAAACACTCATTCTGTAGAGCGGAGAGAGGAACTGCAGAGTGGGTGATCATTCTTTGTTGGTTTATAATTTCAAGCAACCACTTTCGCTTTTTATGTAGTCGTCTCATCTACTGTTAATATGAAGAGATTGATTAGAGCGGCTTAACAAAAATGATAGGTGTCGTTCTTCGTAACAATAAAAACAAATGTCCAAAAGTCAGAGGTCGTAGGTTGTGGCTTTAAACCTGATAAAAATAAGTTCAGCATCTAGCCATTTTTGTCCTGACGGTCTATCTATTCAGTCGCTATTTTACCAGTTGATAACTATAATGCATCATTTTATTGTCGTCCAGCTGGAAGCTGAGGAAGAAGAGATATTTCACACTCTTAGAAAATGATCTAAATACTATTTTGGCTGGAACCCAGTTCAACACTTGAGCAATTTGTCGAATTTGTTGCTACATTTAGGGGTTATTTCCCACAGAGAATGTGTCTGCCTCAAGAATTTGTTTTTTTGAAGTTTTTTTTTTCCTTTCTGTCTCCCAGTCAGTTCAGTCCAGGTTTCGGCAGGGGGTCTCTCTTGTATTTAGAAAGACAGATTAGAGGTCAGCACAGCTCACTGAGTTATTCCAACATCCTGCTGCGAAGCTGTAATTAGCACTGACCACCTGTCAGTCTCCATTTCACACAAAAGAAGCCATGCTACGATGATGGAAATCTTCCTGTTTGTAAAATTGTGTCATGAATTTTCTTTAGTAAAGAAAAACAGAAAGGTAGGAAGAGATGTGTGGAGGTGTGTGGAGGTGTGTGGAGGTGTGTGGAGTGTGGGTTGAGTTGATGGTTGCACTGGCAAAGTGTTGGCTGGTAGGAGATTTTTGGCTCAGTAAATGAAACAGACTCCAGCTCTATAAAACAATACAAGGTCACAGTCTTCAAGGATCAAACTGAAATGATAGCAACAGAAAGCAGATACTGTATACCAACACTGTTACTACTGTTTAATAATTCATAATGTATCTGTGCTGTGCACCTTGTCATAGCGTGTAGTGTCTCTGCTGCTGTAACACTGAAGAACTTAATTGTTGAGTCCTGTTTCGTACTGTTCGCTGCAGGAAAGGTCAGAGCACATGAGGAAAGGGCAGCAGGTTTGACACAAACACATTATATTCACCCATTATGTTACTATTATACCGATCAACATGTAATTGTCAAGATCTGGGAACACAGCGACGGTGCAACGAGGCACGACTGATCAGGCGGCCTGTAAACAACCCAACAGTTTAGCTTCATTATCTAAAGCGCGATTTAGATTATTGGGGATAATTTTACCATTCGCCTTCCTTTTTTTTTTCTTTTTTTCCCCTTTTTTTTTTTACACAATTTTGGCAACATTAAGGTTTGTTTACAACCTTTTTTGGATCATGTTTCCTGCCCAATAACACTTCTTTTTAACAGCTATGTTCCCAGATCTCAGTAAATAAGGTGATGAGTTAGGCCTGTCACAATAATTACATTATCAACTTATCGTACATTAACGTAATTGTCGACATCATCATGTCTATATATGGACTTATCGTATGATACATGGACATGACCTTGACCTTAATATTGCCACACTTCATGTTAACACCTAAGAGGCTATTCATGTCACATTGGCTAAGCAAGTAGTGTCCTCCATTCCTCACTGTGACGACCTGAGTGGAGACTGCAGAAGTGTAACGTCTACTCTCCAATCCCATCCCCCACCCCACACCCCTTTCATTATTATGCTACTATTTTATCATTATATAAGCGATATAAAATGATCTTCAAATAACAATAATATAGTTTATCGCGATTATTTCTGAGACAATATATCGTCCAACAAAAGTAGTTATCATGACAGGCCTAAAATGAGTACAGTGTTATTTTTACTGACTTCCAAACCTACAAAAATGTAATAAACCACAAATACATCACAAAGTGCCTCAACTAAAACAAAACTGGGACAAATGGTGAAGAAATATCAAATCAAGTTAGGTCTAAACCTGCTTCCAAACACTCTGAACAGGCTGATACACATGTGCCCAGCTCAAACCACCAGAGAGCATTACACAACTCCCATTTGAACAGATCTCTTTAACCTCACCACTCTGTAGTCACTTACAGAGACACGGTCATCACACACACACACCAGTTAACCCCACATAGATGCAAAAACCACCTAACAGTAACCGAGCAAGGCAGGTATATTCATTTTTTAATTTTAACATTTCTACAAGGTGAATCGCAGTCTTCGCCTTTGATGTTGACAGCTCTGTGGATTTTGGAGCTGTGAGAGTAGCGGGAGTCTAGGAAGTAACAAGTCAGGAAAAGAAAGAAAGGAGAAGAAACACCAACCTTTCACCAACTACACAATTTCCCTCCACTCTCTAATATTGCAGTCTTCTGTACCTTCCTTTCTTATTGCCTGTCCTTCAACATGCTTCCATCTCATTCTCCCCTGTAGATCTGTTTTCTTTCCATCCATCCTCTGTTTCTGATTTCCTCCCCCACTGATTACCCTCATCCTCCCCTTCCCACTTCTTCCTCCCCTTCTTTCTCCCCTTTCTTTTTTCTTTTTTAATCCCCTCCTGCTTACTACCCTCCGCTGGGCTTCCTTTGCTTCTTTCCTCCATGGCTCCTGTCATGCTGGCCAGGTGCAGTGTAGCGTGTGTTGATGGCAGGCCTCTTAATGGACGGCATGTGTCTGACGGTGGACCCCTGTGCCTCACCGTCCTTCTGCTCTAAATCCTCCGTCCGTAAAACACAAAACTGCTCTTTCAGGCAACACCGCTTTAACAGCATCGAGGGACGCAACCGGACCTCCAGAGAAAATGTTCAAGAAACAGAACAAGACAGACAAACAGACATAGTTACCCTTGTTAGAGCTGTGTGGATGCTTCCATACTATATCCTGTGTAGGTCTATCTTGTAAAGGTGCAAAAAGCAACTTCTTAGTACAAAAAAATCTTTACTATTTCAACTTGAAAGAGCTGTTATCAAAGGAGATAAATATTGAGAGGACAGGCTGCTACAGTATTGCAGGTTGTACCACTGCTTTATATGTTGAGGAAAATCTATTTGATTGATTTGCAGCGCCAAACAGAAAGAGGGCAGTGTACATCCAGCTTAGAATGGGGAAAACGTCTCAATGATAGATTGGAAATGGTTGATTGGAAAAATCACCTTCACTTCTGTTTGTCGTCTTCAGTAAAGTGAAACAGAACATACACAGTCCTTTTTAAAAAAGAAGCAGATGGGTGTCTGGGTATTGTTGTCTTTGATTTTGAGAGACACCGGCTTTAACGATCAGCTTTTTCAACATCTGTATTTGTTAATTATATAGATGCTTCACAATCAGTGGGATCAGTACTCATTTGTGCATTAAAGGGACATCTCTCCAGTTTTGCACATAAAGAATTCCTTATTCACCACTCAGGCTGAGAAGATAAGCCTTGATAAGATCAGTGTTAAATGACCAGTGTGGATTCCTTCCAAGTGTTTAGGAGAAAGTATGGTTGTCGTGAAACTCACAAAAAATGCAAAAGGCCCTGTCTAGAGCCAGTGTTTGGTTCTTCTGTTCAGAGCTACTTATACACATTATACAAATGGAAACATACAGATTACCACCCACATGGTGCCCAGTTCCGCTTGAGGTTATTTGCTGTTTCATTGCCGCTGTCACTAAGTGCTTACTCATGGGAGAATTTTGGGTCTCTTTAAATTAAATGAAAGAGTATGGTGTAGACATGCTCTATGTGAAAAGTGCCTTGTGATAACTTTTGTTGTGATTTGGCGTTACATAAATAAGACAACATTTTTTATTATCTTCCACTTATGCCAAGTCCCGTCCACTAGATGGCACTAAATTCTACACACTGTGCCTTTTAATTAACTTTTAACAAAACGACTATGTTGCAGACTGGGATTATGGAGTTGAAAGAAATCGGCATGCAGGGAGGGGTCAACTATGGCTGCCATTATCAATACTCTGATGATTATTTTCTCGATTAAACATTATGTCTATAAAATGTCAGAAAATAGTGAAATATTCTACTCAAATAGGTGTAATTTCTCAGGATCCAATGTGACGTCTTTTAGATGTTTTGTTTTGTCCGATCTTCAGTCCAAACCCCCCCCAAAATATCCAGTTTACTACGATGTATGACAATTTGTCACATATGCGGACGAACCAGAAAATGGTTTTCCTTAGCAAAGCATTTTTTCCTTAAAAAATAATACATGTATTATTCAATTATCAAAATAGTTGATTTAATTTTCTGTCAAGCAAGCAAACAATCAATTAATCAACTAATTGTTGCAGCTGTAGAGCTAACCATAGGCACTTTGGACATCATGGGAAATATAGGATCCAGGTGCTGGCACTGCCTGGCCCTCTGCACACCCCCTCCGCTCTACTGCCGACGAATGCCACAGTTAGAGCTGAGGCTGAGCTGTGCAGAAGAACGCAGAATGCAGAGGAATGTTATGTATGCAATCTTGAGGCAGTGTCCTCTTTGTCAGTCCTGTAAAATACATGCCATTTCTCTGATTTAACATTAAGACTCAGCACCCATACACTAGCCATGCCTCAGTATGTTCATAGGAAGTCACAGCCGTAGTATCTAGACCAAGCCCCCAGGAACAGTGATGGGCTATGAGGGGATTTTGTCATAGTGGCTCCATTCTGTATTAAAGTATCACAGACTCCCAAAAAGAAATACATTTGGAAATACTTACATAGTACATACTTACAATAGTAAATGTGGAATTCATAAATCCAGCAAACACAGCAGTCAGTAGTGTCCAGCTTCTCAACCACGGAGCATGTCCAGTACTCATTTCTAATGCCTGTTACTTTTTTCCCTGTATGTACATTTGTAGTTCAACAGGCTGCATTTGTATGGTGCCTTTCTAGTCTTCTGACCACTCAAGGCACTTTTACACTACAAGCCACATTCATTCACCCATTCCCACACACATTCATACACTGATGGCAGGCTGCCAAGCAAGGTGCCTGCTCATCAGGAGGGTCTAATGCATTCACACACACATTCACACACTGATGGCACGGCAATTTAGCGTTCAGACTCTTGCCCATAGACGCTTCGACATGCGTCTATGGGTGGAGGAGCCAGGAATCTAACCTCCGATCTTTCGATTTTTGCACTGTGGCTTTACCTCCTGTGCTGCAGCAGCCGCTGAATGTAAAACTGAAAAATAAGAACCTACGACTGCTCATACTAATATGTCAGGCTCTCTGCTGTCCATGTAACGCTCACCTAGGTAATAGCTCTATATTTAGATTCATTCATCACAGAAACTTCTCTTCATATTAATAAAGCATGAATGTAGTTCATCAAGTATGGCTAACCTTGTAAAGCTGTCTGTCCTTGTTTGTCAAAAAAAAAGATTATGTTTTGGACTTGTGCAAGGATGGTATGTTCCTTTTATCCAGGTTGGGGGGTGGGGGGGGGTCTTATTTAAGAGCTATACTGAGCTCACTGTGGTGGGTCTTTCACATGCCGTTGGCTGTTGTTGCTCGCTGGACTCGTTCCTAAAGTGTTCCCAAAATTCTCTCCTTCTATCTGTGCTGTATTCTCAGGCGTCTTGATGTCACTGCTGAGACATAAACCTGTGCTGCCTCTCAGGGTTATAGTCACTGTGTCTGGGTGCTGTCTGTCAGTTCAGCAGTGGATCTCGAAATTTAGAGGTACTGATATAAAATATTAACCAACGTTAAAAACCTGGGTACGCTGCTAGACAGGAAGATTAGTGGAGGAAACGCTAGAGAGATGAGTGAGAAATGAAGATGTGTAGAAAAAACAGCTGAGACCAACAAGATCATTTTTTTAGGGGTAAAATGACTACAGAGGGATAACAGAAGGGTCCTTCAGCTGTGTTTTTTAAAGGCGAGGGGCATCATGGAGCAGTTGAAAGAAAAACACACAATGACATTTCTAATGTCACACCGCACACTCAGATATCAGGTAAAACAGGATAGTCATCTGAGAAAAGGGCAAACTCTCATCCTGTAGTGCCATTGGGAATGTGATGGTGCTCTGAGGGTGAGTACCCGCTGATGACTGTGCCCTTTCAGAGAAAGATAACATGCAGCCTGAGATACATTTTCTTGACTTGGTTTGAGGCAACGGAGACTGTAGGGACATTGTAACTATCATACTCGACTAATTGCATTGTTACATACAGATTAGGAAACGTGTCACTTAAAGCGGACATATGCTTTGTGGATTTCTGGTTTTTACACACTGTTGATGTTGGATATTTTTGCTAAACATGGTCAGAATCCCAAAACTTGAGGTTAAATTATGTACAAATCCTCCCTGCAAGTCAAAAGCCAGGGCTTCAACCTGTTCTGAAAACTTTATTTGCTAAATTTTTTTCTACCTCTTCTACCATAGAAAAAATAAGTTGACATCAGCTTGTCACACATGCACATAAATGGCCGTACATTCCATATCCTTGGCAGCTATGGTTGTTGCTAAGGTTCCACAGTATTGTTTGTGTTGTCTACTCTCATATTTTGAATCGTATTGCCAAAATATGCATTATATATACGGTTTACAAAGATAACAGATGATGACTTTTTGCCATTGAAATTCTTATTTGTAAGAGTTTGTTTTGTATTTCAGACCGAGGCAGATACAAAGAGTCTCCTTATTCTGCTGACTGAATTGACAACTGATTTTATCAACCGTAGCTGGGATAGCTAATATAACTGGCTGACTCAATAATCTTTCCAGCTAACTCATTTTGAAATGAGAGTCTTATAAAAGGGCTCTTAAATATTATCATGTTGTAATAACTTGGCATACAGAACATGATATCATGCTAAAAGACTGAGGCTAACGTCATACACCCCAGGCATAACGTTAGCATCCTGACCAATTGATAAAAGACATTGTCAGTGGTATGTTTTAAATTTTAACATTACATGAAAAAAGGCTAGACATCTCTGTTAATGTTGGCTTGGGGTTGCTGGCGTGTTAACGTCCCAAATACTAAAAAAAATGAGGACAGGGACGTTAATGTTAGCTTAGAGTCTCACAGCATCCAGATCTGACCTCCACAGAGTGCGAAGATCCTACACAGTTCTAATATAACTTGAAACCTTGCAAACTAATGTATTTAGGCTAATGATGTGTTCTTTGGTCTCGGAAATAACAAAAATAACCTTGCTAACAGGTGTAGATACTGTCGTAAGCTAGTAAGCCAAGTAAATGCATGTTTTTATCATGTAGAGCAGTGAAAATCGTATGTTCCGAACATTTAAATCGCAGTACCTTATTGTTACTGGTCAAGTGTTACTGAAGTGTATCAAAGTACATTTGCCTCAATTCTAAGTACATTCACTTAATTACTGTGCATTGTCTTTTCATTCATAATAGATCAGTTGTGAAGACCAGATAAGCCCTCTTCTTATCTCCGATGAGCCCTTTTCATACTGCCTCACAGAAATCAATGAAAACTAATTTCCTGTATGTCTTGTTCCTCTTATCCACAGCTCGTAGAAGGAGCTAAAGCTTGTTCAAAATACCTGAAATAAGTCAGTTTTATGTCAGTATGTAATGAGGCAAAGTCTGGTAATGGCTTGATAATCTGACAGGTATAAAGTATACTTTAAGCGGTGATATGAAAGGCAGGCTCAGAGGAAGATGCCAACATCCAAAGAGAAACTCCTCAGTCTACACTCCTCACGCTCGTAACAGGCAGCCTTGTGTCTCCCTGTGACAGCTCCGAACTTCAACTGTCTTAATGTGACCTTTCATCCTGACAAGCAGCATCTCTTTCTGCTATTGATCTGCCCTTCCATCTCCACGCTAAAATAGGTCAAAGTAGGACAGGTTCTTTACACTCCTGACTGTCCCCTTTTTTCTGTTAATGGCAGCTCCTTTTTTGATAAGAAAATTCAAAATTCAAAAAAGCAAAAGAGAAGAATACAGCAGCAAGTTGGACAAAGAGTGTGAAGGAGTACCAAATGGAGGGCAGGAGGAATATAAGGAAGTTGCCAGGGTCTAAATAAGGTGATGTCATCCACATCACAGGTTCTACAAAACAGCATAGAGTCAAAATTGGCACCAAAATAACAATGGCAACAGCTGGCTACTCTGGACACTCACCACTGGTTAGTTTTTAGTTTGAGGAAATGTGAATTTGTATTTAATTACAAGTATACTTGTATTACGTCTGGTGAAAATAGGGTTGGGTATTGGTACTGGATACCTTGAAGGTATCGACCGAAATAAATCGTTACCAAGTAGTATTGAAATGTCTCCCGTCAAACGATATCTGCAATTGATCCTTTTTGCAGAAAGAGTTAGAAAATATGACTGTATGGACTTGCTCACAGACAATAAACCCAAGTGTTAATGCGACATGTGGTTGGCTCACTGCCACAGCAGCTACAACCCGTCTGTGGTTTATTTTAATGCTTCTATTCACATGATGGATATTGAATGAAGTACTCAGTTGGTATCAGTATCACGTTAAGGGTACTCGGATTGGTACTGGTATCGTAATTTTTTTAATCAATGCCTCGCCCTAGGTGAAAGTGACTCAATACAGTCTACAGAAAAGCCAAAATTATAGATGAGGAGTCACCAAAAAAATGCAATTTTTCTATTGGCTTTTCTATTAGATTTGCACGTCAAAGTTGAACCAATGTTAACTCTGGAGCAGGAGCACGAGGCTGAACCACATCCCTGATTTTTTACCCTTTTCATTGATTTCCGTGGACATAAAGGAGGCAGGTTTAGCAGCCGAACTATATGAGTATGCTGCCGATTCTTTTTTTTAAGGTGGCGTCGTGAATCGCTGGTGTTCCTTCAGTTTAGCGTGAGTCAGAGCCAGTCACAATACCCTGGCTAAATGCAGGCGAGGAGCACTATGCTATCAAACAGGAAAACAAGGGAAGGCTTCATGAGTCACACATATCAAACACCCACACTCTCCCCCCCAAAGCAAACCCACCAAAAAGCTCCCATCAGGTGTGGGTGTGTGTGTGCAACCCCCCCTCTCATCTCCAACAAACACACACATAAACATAGTTAGAAGCAATGATTGCCTGCAGGATTTCTGTCCAACTTATGGTCAGAAAGCATGATATGAACACCAGCCTTACAAAAAAGACTGGTCTTTACTAACACACTCCTGTTGCAGAAGCGCTAAAAATACAGTATATTATAAAGCTGATTCCTCAGTCATTTCTTCACCATGACAACCACAGATAGCAAAACACATCTCTCTCTAGGGAGATACAGAAGAAGAATGATACAAATAAAGAAACAGGGCGAATTAAAAAAATGCTCCCATTGTGTATAAATACACTCATCCTGGTGTGTGTACACGTGACATCTATACATGTGCCTTTCTGTATGTGCCCGCGGGTGTTTGTTCTCACTTGCATATTCATACAGTACATTTAAAACATATTGGTGACACAGATGTGGGTGGAGTCATGTGTCAGGGGGGGGTCAGGTCCGGTCAGATTGATGTGACTGAGCAGAACATCCCAGAGGGCTTCAAACTGCCACACACTCAGCCTCGCTCTCGCTATCCTCGACTTCAGCTCCATTTAGAGTTTTCGCGTGAGTCAATTTTGAATTTCTTCCTGAGGGAACATCGGTTTGCTGATGCTGAACGGCGTCGTATCATATGGCTCTTAAAACGACATCAGCGCAGGTGATTGAAAGAGAGAGAAAATACTTGTCTGTACTTCAAGTTAATTATATTTGACCTCAACATTAAAGGTGCACTAATCACATTTTTTAAACATAATGGATCATATAAACAGATGTAATGTGTTGGAATTGGTCATAGTGGCAAACTCACAGAGGTTTTATCACCCGACTATCAGTTCAGCCTCTTTCAGCTCATTGTTTTGGTTTTACGGCCCACAAATTCACAGTTTTGGCTCATATCATCACTCTCATAGGACATATTTTCTAGTCACAACAGGCAGCTGTATTCTCATTAACAGGCTGTATGCTATCAGCCCAGCGCCAAACAGCAGACAGGCAGATTTAGCTGGTCAACATAGTAGAGCATTTAGCGGCTTAAGAGCCTGATGTTTGATGCAGGAGTCGTCGGGGACCAAAACAAAGACTAAAGGACATTGAATATTAAACTTGCATTTGTCTGGAGGACAGAAGCACAACTCCACATAAATCCTAATGTTGCTCTAAGTTTGCTCTCTGTTTGCTAACATGTTTGCTACAGTATATCAACTTTATAAGGACATAATATGTCAATCTTTCTGTTTAAAGCTTGTTATGCTACCTCTAAGTGACCAAACAATCTATTTTTACTGTTCTAACTGTTTAACAGGTGGTAAATATGTGCTATTTGCATAGAGTTGAGTTTCTTGTCACCTAGCCACCTGAGGCAAAGATGTTTGCACTGGATGTTAAGTGTCCCTTTGGGGCAGTGGGAACAAGCTGTGAAGTAAACACTGACATATTTACACCTTTGATAGTTAAGTGAACTTGTTAGCAAACAGCTGCTTATTTACTCATCCAACAGACACTTATCAATATCAGTGTTTGTTAGGAGTGATTTTTTTCTGGCTAATTGATCTCTTTTAGCTCTGATTTTCATCTCCACCAGCTCCTGAGAAAAATATGTCTCTTTAGCAGCTAAATGCTCTGCTATGTGCTTAGCAGCTAGTTGCTAAATGTAGTTGTTTGCTTTTTGCTGAGCTAAAAGACGCAGTAAGCATAGAGTTGAGGGGAACTGCAGTCGGATGAAATGTAGGTTAATCTTATCACATTTAATCCATCCTTTGTTAATATACTGTATTAAAAAGAAAAAAGAAAGATTATAGCCACTTGAAAGACCAGAATTGGCTTGATCTCATCTCTCACTGAAGCATAAAAGATGTCCAATCAGAGCGCTTTTTCTATGACAAACTGCTTCTGAAATTAAAGTGATCACAAAATGAAGCTGTAAATGTTAAATTAGGAAAGAAATTAATTGGGATGGGATGATAGGCAGGAAAAAAAGCATTGAAAAAACTTTTATTTCATCTTTAAAATGAATGTATTAATTAATCATTTAAAGACTGAATAGGGACAGAATTATTATTATTATCATTTTTTTTTTAAAAACTTTTTTCTTCAGTTAAAATAAAAGTTCAAATTTAAATGCACATTCATTTAATTAACTTATAACAGCTTTTTCTAAATTGATCAATTTATTAAATGTTATGTATTAAACTCTGTTGGCACACTTTAACACAACTTTTTCAAGTGATACCAACTCACTTGTACCTATCACCTCATCCAAAAACATGTCACACATTATGTATCATCGGTTCTAATTTTTTGCCTTTAAACATGATCGTTGAAGTTAGAAGTACTCAAAGGAATCAAACTTTTTAGTAGAGACGCCAGCTGATGGTTTGGACCATCTCACACACACACACACATACACACACACACACATGCTATCCACAAATACACCCACAGCTCAACTGTAGTAGATTCATAAGTGCCAGCAGCATAAAGGCTGCTCCCCCTTTCTCTCCCTCCCACTTCCCTCCCTCCTTCCTTTCTCTTCTCTCTCTCTCCATCTCTCTCTTGCGCTCTTTTTCTCTATCGCTCACCCGCTATGCAAGTCTTTGTTTTTGCTGCTTGTGTTGCCGCGGAACCCTCTTTTATTCTCTTTTTTGTTCCCGTTTTCATCTCATGAAGAGAGAAGCCTCCTCCTGTCGATTTCTTGTCGTGTTATCTTTTTCTGGCTCCTGCTCTCTCTCTTTCACTCTCCCTCTCTCTATCTTGGCTCCAAACACTGAACCTTACACTGTCTCTCTCTGTCCGTACATGCATCTCCTATGCATCTCCCCGTGGCTGAGGGGAACAGGGACTTGACTCTGCCCTCTTCCTCCCCCTCCCTCTCCTCCTCCTTTTCCGCCTCCACCTCCGCCCCCCTTCTCCTCCTCCTCTTCTTCTCTTCTCATCTTCTCGCTTCCTAACGGAGGAATAATGTTCTACTTCCAGCTGGTGATCATGGCTGGGACGGTTCTTCTGGCTTATTACTTCGAGTACACGGACACCTTCCCCGTGCACGTCCAGGGCTTCTTCTGCTACGACAAGACCTTCTCAAAGCCCTACCCGGGTCCGGACGACACCAGCAAGATCCCCCCGGTGCTCATCTACTCGCTTGTCACAGCCATTCCCACCCTCACGGTAAGAGTCGGGTATTTATAAGTGTGTAACTGAAGATGGAGAAATGGAGGTTTGAGAAAAGCATGCAGGCGGGCGAGTGTCTATGTTAAAAAAGGAGAGTGAGACTAAGTAGCATATTGATTCTGAGATGTTTGAATTGTTCATCTGCTTCTCATACTTTGTTCCCGTCTCTGAAAGTGCAACAGAAAGTGTCATTTTGCTTCCTACTTTGTATAATTTGTGAGTTTTTGCAGTGTTGTGTCTGCTGCACCATTGATATAATTAGCAGATTGGCAATCGGCATGGAAGTAACCCCCTCCATCCTTCACGTGTGTGTGTGTGTGTGTGTGTGTGTGTGTGTGTGTGTGTGTGTGTGTGTGTGTGTGTGTGTGTGTGTGTGTGTGTGTGTGTGTGTGTGTGTGTGTGTGTGTGTGTGTGTGTGTGTGTGTGTGTGTGTGCGCAGGGAAAACAGAAACAAGAATCCACTCAGACCACACAGAGATGTAACACGAATGGGCAGATAAGTCATTAGATAGAAAGAGACAGAAAGTGAGGAAACCAGAGGCAGAAAGAGAAACGGTCAACAACACAAATGATAGAGAAAGCAGCGGTGCAAAAGTTGGGAGTGGAAACAGAGTTATAATGGCGGGCAGCAGATGCTGTCTGAAAGGAAAAACTCAAGATGATAGGTGAGAAAAAGAGACAATGAGCACAAAGGGAGGCAATTTGGAGGGGGGCACGTACTGTGTGTGTGTGTGTATTTGTGTGTGTGTGTGAAAGAGAGAGAGAGTAGCTGTTGAGCCCCAAGTGAGACGGAAGGCAGTGAGCGTGAAATGCATAACACCTGGCACTGACTGAGCACTGACACAAACCTGAACCGCTTACATCCCCTACAGACCACAAAAAAACAGTAGACCACAAACCCAACCAGCCTACAGCCACAATACAAAGGGAACAAATCATCTGTACAGACTACCCCCACGGGCAAATCCACACCCTGCATTTAACAGCCAAAACAAGAATAATTTACATTGGCATTAGAAAACACACTCCTGTTTGTGTGCAGCAGTTCATATAATGTGGGACCACTGTGTTCAGTATTCCTTAGTTTGTCTCAAAGCTACAATACACTTATTAAATTAAGTTATATTAGAATGTAATTATGCTTTTTTCCCAAAGCAGACCAATTAATTGCGCATTATTCATCTAATTAATGCACATTATTTAAAATATTTGTGAAAGTAATGAAGTTTTGTTGTTAATGTTGATATTTAGGGACTGTGTGAAAATTATTAGAGTGGGTAGGGGGGTAAAAAAAAGGAGATTTTTTATTTTTTGGTTTAAAAATGACATTCATCCCTTGAGAAATTTGGAGCATTTGGCCACATGCAGAGAACATCTGTCCCATCTCTGGATCAGGGCTTCACTTTCATTCATTCACTGCAATAACAGTTTATTTAGCAGCTTCTCTAAATGAATAAAACTGCTACCATTTTCTTCTTCTTTCTTTCTTACTAAAACTGTTTCTTACAGTTGAATTAAAAAAGCTGTACCGTCACGTCATTACTTTTTAACATTTCTGATAAATACAGCAGTTGCACTTCACAGTTACTCACCCACATCAAGCAGACTACTAAACCTTTCCATTAGGTATAGTACCTGGTACCTGGTCCTTTTTTAGTACCTGCTCTGGTGAGGTTCCAAGCGAGCCGAGCCGGTACTAAATGTGACATCAACACACTGCCGGCCACTGATTGGTCAGAGAGTCTTCACTGGAAGAGTCATGAGTCGTCCCACACAAGAATCAAACCCGGCATTTTTAAATACCGGCAGCAGCGTTACAACCATAGTTACAGCCATACGGCAATTTTCTTGCTTTGTGTGTGACAAAAAGCCAAATACAGCAGCAAGTACACCACTGCCTCAATGTCCTCCATTGTTTATGTGTTTTGTGTCGCGTATAAAACGAAGTCACAGCAGTTTCGCGGAGCCGTGCTATGACGACCCCGCCCACGTTGAGTAGGTACTTTTTTGTAATGGAAAAGGTTGTTCCTGGTACCGTGTCGAGTCGAGCCGAGTAGTTCTAGAACTGTATAGTGGAAAAGCGCCATCACACCTGCTAATGTGCCGAAACCTGCGCTGAAAGAGGCCTTGGCGTGTATATAGAGCAGCAAGGTAAATCAAAGCAGTGACTCTCTGCGATAGTGCCAGTCTGGTGTGAATATGCTGTGCCATTTGCTGCTGGTTCCTGGGGAGCTTGATCTCTTTTTGCCCAATGCAGCAGAAAATCAGTGCCTAGTGTTTGCTGATCAAATGGCTGCACGGCACTGAAGCCAAGCCATCTTTAACAAAAAATTAAAGATCATTTATATGGTAGAATGTAAGAGGTTTGGATCTCTACCATTTTTATATAGAAAAATCCGTTTATTCTAAATATGCGAACTCCATCTTTATACTGCAGCACTTAATACAAGAAATGTAGAGATGATTGCTTATGTACTGCTTGTAAATGTAGGTTAGAATTTGGGCTTGATTAGAAGAAATGACTATATAAATAGGGAGACCCTGCCTGGCTGAGTCACTGAAGGTAATCAGCCACCAGTGTATTTGGGTCAATGCCAGAGTCCTCCAAGTCCAACAGAGGGCACTCTAGCTCTCTTTTAGCTCCCAGTAGGATCCCAACATCTAATTAAAATCATCAATCATTTCCTGAAGTTCCAGCACAAAGAGCGAGTCCTCTGCGTGGTAACTGAAACAGATCAGGAGGGACGGGGCATCTTCCCACCCCGGTCTGTTAGTCACATTTCTGTTCTTATTTCTGCAGCTATGAATAATATATCTTCTCATCCTTAAAGACATTTTCACCAGTTTTTTTATGTACAACCAGAAACGAATGCAGTCAAATGCATTATCCCTGCAATCATTGCTACTGTCATGAAGGTTAATTTTTGTGTTGATACTACCTTATGGATATTTACCAGTTGTAGTTTGTGGTGCTGTTGTATTGCAAATTGTCCATTTTTATTTGTAAAGCCCAAAAATCAACATACTGTCTTCACATTCTCATGAGTTAAGTCATTTTATGACAATTTCAGGAGAGTAATGATTAAATTGTGATAGATTGTGTTTTAGTGAGTAATGTCTCCATGATTGGAGTTGTGGTGACGTGGACACAACCACTCAACAGCTTCCTATCCAATAGACATTTTCTACACCTCTTCCCCCTTAGTTACCACACATATGCAGTGACATATTTACCTTGAAAGTTCGGAGTGATGTTCCCTTTTCCAGCTGACTCATTTTAAAACAAGAATCTTGTAAAAAGGCATATAAAATCATAATGACTTTTTTTACATAGCCCCAAAAAACTAAGTTACAAAGTGCTTCACAATAAAAATACATATATACACAACAAAATACAATATGCACAACATAGGGGTGTGATGACGTCACTTATTTTTTAAAGTCACCGTGTGGATCAATTGACCTTGTTAGATTGGGCGCCCTCGTTCTAGTTTGTGAACTACAGTAGCAGCTTCTACCTGCTCATAAGATCTCACCATCAGCAATAGCAGATGGAGAGAGGAGCAGGGGTTGGTCATCCTCAGGTCTTACCACTGAAAGCCTGAAGTAGGAGAATCTAGCACAGCTATGGTAGCCTTATGATGCAAAAAGTAAGATTAGTCATACTACTAAATTCAAACACACTTTATAAGTATGTTGTTCTATTTGGGTGATATAGGATTTGTGCAATTTACTTTTACTTCTTTGTTTTTTATCTATCCATCCATCCATCCATCCATCAACCCACCTACCTACCTTCCTGGTGGGGTGGAGGGGGCAAAACTTTTTCCGTGCTTGCATATTGCATACTGCATATGATAATTCATTCTTAAAGTAGAACTGAAGTGACATTCATTACAAGATGATTAATTAAACATTTCAAATGCACCTGCATTGTTTTGCATTTTGTGGCTTTCAGTCAAATAAAAAAACTATTTTTCCAGTCATATATTTTGTCATTGAAGTTCTCTTAAAAAATAATGTTAAAATCTGGTTTTGTCTCGTCTCGTTCTCGTGAGCTGAGTGTATCGTCACACCCCTAGTTTTTAGTATGGTATCATGCTAAAAAGAAGTAGAGAAATGAAATAACATTTTTCTTGTAATACAGAAATGAACTACTTAATTGTAGTATTTCAGTATAAGATCAGACTTGTGTTTGATATCTTAGCTTACATACTTCAATATATTTTCAAAGAATATTTTCACTTTTAATGTTAGAGGAGAAATGTACCCAGACTACTGTTCTTCAACAAAAGCACTGACTTTAAAGTACCAGTGTAACTATGACAGTCCCACAGTGGGGATGAGAAGCTTAACTTAAGCAGAGTGTAAATTTGGTATAAATGTTGATTATGGGATTATTTGACTTAAGTAATAAAAGTTGAACACATTCCTCTGATTTGACCATTTGCATAAATTTAAGAAAGATTGGATAAAATTTGAAGTGCCTGTAAACAAGTCACATTTTTCTCAGTTTGGACTAAACATTATCATACTTCTGTTTAGAGAGTAAAACTTTATGCACATAGAATACTGTTGAATTTTAGCCCGAGGCAGCTGTTGTATCTGTGACAACACTGAAAATTCTCCACACAGACACAGTTTGGTTCATTTTCAGGGCATCTTCCAAGTTTGCCTAATGGAGCTCGTAAGTCAGTTAAGTGCAGGATGAATTAACTTTATCCAGCACAGATTCAATCTGACAGTGTGTGTTCTTCTGTAAAAACCCTTCCTTTGATCAGTTTTGCTTTTCTTCTTTCCCTCAGTCTGTCTATCTCATGACTTTCCTCTGTGCGTACTGAGTGACATTATGAGTGTGCTGTATGTTTTCGTTGAGTTGAGCAGAATGTTAAACGGATTGAGTATATCGTTGAATCTACAGCAGGCATAAAGACATGGATTACAGGTTACTTTCAAATTGATGACATCACTTTTACTGCTGTAGTTCCCTCATAAAGCTTGAAGATGTAACGTCGAAGGAATCAACGAATATCTTGTATCTCAAACTTGAGGTTGATGCTTTAGTATTCCTTTACCACCACAGCTCTGAGCATTCCTTGTGGTCACTTCAACTCATGTACATTTGACCTTTTTGCCTTCATGTTCCATGCAGCACCATTCCTGTCTGTCCTATGAAATTTTAGCCTCATTGATGTTAAGTTTTGCCTTCTTCCTTTTGCTGAAAAATACCAGTCAATACATTTTTTCCTTCCCCCCACACTCTTTTATCCAAGATTGTCGTCATTCTCATCAACACCTCCTCTACCTCTGCAAACCCTTTGTACCTCACCCTTTCTGACCTCTTCCCACACCTATGTTTGTTTCGCCTTCCAATTAGCACATGCTCATCTTTGAACTGCTAGTGCTCGTCTGCCCTAGAATCTGCAGATTAGGTGATAATAAAACAGACTTCAAATGCACAGGAAGACATCAAAATGATATTCTTCTGTTCCACCTCCTGCTCTTTAACCGGAGATAAACAGGAGAGGTAGTCTTTTATGTAACAGAAGTCACACTGAGATGAAAGGCACTTGCGGTGAGATGAAATGAATACTTAGCTTAATAAATATGGATAAAATGTTCTGACTCATCCAGTTGCATTGCAGGTGAAATCAACACTACTTTCAAGGGCAGGTGAGATTTATGTGTAGTTAAGATCTGACTATAAAAAAAATCACTATGCAAGCTCCATTAACCAGGCAGTAAATGACAAATGCATCCATATGTATATATGTCTTTTGTCTACTCACCATCACTGCCTCCTATGTAAAATCATTTAAATTTTTGTTAATAAAGTAGTTCATTAAAAAAAAGTAGTTCATTTTTCACAAACTAGCAACACAAACATTGTATTACATTAAGTGTGATGATAGGGTAATTATAGAGCTCCATTGATCAACCTTGCAGACAGTTTTTCCCAGTGGTCACTCACAGTATTGCAGCAAAAAATCCCCCTGCGGCCCAAAAAGCATTTTCCCCATGGACCACCATTACAAAAGAGCCGTCTGTAAAACTGTTACCAAGACACCTCAAACTGCAAACAAAGTCAATTATGACTTTCTATTATGAATTTTTGGTACATTGAGTTTGTATATTTGTAAGACCTTCCTTGAGTGCAGAAAAGCCACTTAAAAATCTGCGATGTCATCATAATGTATAGTCTATGGGCCGAGCAGAGAAAATACTACTGGCATTTTCATTGGGCCGCACAACATGGCGTATGTGGCAGTCAAGCAATTTGCAAAGACTGAGTGGGCACCATTTTTGGTCCGGTATCAAGCTCTTATAATCAGCATGGTGCTGACCTTTAAGGGGGAACAGAGAGATGAAGAGTCCAAAATGGAGGAAGCTATCTATCCAGCTTATCAAAAGCAGAATCAGGTTTATTACCAAGTAAGTCTGCACAGGCAAAATATTTGCGTTAGTGTTGTTGTGCACAACAGTCAAAACTATAGACAAAATTAGGTAGTCCTAAATAATATAAAAAAGAAATAATTTACAATAAAAATGCTTCAATGTGTTTCACCATCCACATAAATGTACATCCTGTCAGATTATACTCTACAAGATAAGAATAGTTTACTGACAGTTATGAGACAGGAGTCAATATTGCAAATATGTCTTATGAAGAAACTGAACGTATTGTCCTATTAGCATCGAGCTACTGACACGGCAGCTAACTGACAGTTTGTATTTTTCTAGAGGTTTTTCCCTGCTTTAACAAGTCTGAATAAACAATTCAGGACAGAGAGAACAGAAAGAAGCAAGCAGACTTAATGTGACTGACTTGCATTAACATGTTCCTAGCAGACGAGCATGTTAGCAGTTAGCTCACCAGCTGGTTCGACAACTACTATGTGACACCGTTTCACTTTTTGTGGTGCGACGAGGCCAAACTCTGTACAGTATACCACCTCTATGACATTCAATATTTATTTGTTTAGTATGTAAAGAAAAGCTCTTCAGTAAATGCTGGCAACTCAACACTTAACCATGACCAATAGCCAGTGATGCTGCAGCATATTTCAGTTGTCCTACATGTTTGACTGCCTGTCACAGAGGTGTCCTGTCAGCATCCTCACATCCTCAGTCATAATGTCAGTGGACTGACATTAAACTGCACTATGCCTCACCCAGAGGAACCATGACCTGAAAGAAAAACTCTCACATTCATGCACAGTTGCACAGACATGGATCAGTGGCTCTGTGTCTGCCTGTATCTTAACCGGTCTATTCTCTCCTAAGCTTTTGCCTTATAATCTCCTTTGCTGTCCGTCTTCTTCTTTACTTTATTGCATGCCACATTTCCCTTTTTCTCTTTAAAGCACAGACCCACAAACGCAAGCACACAGTCAAAGCCACTATGCTGCTAACCCAGGTTAATGAGACAGATGGCAGGATGGGCTTCATGGTGGGAGAGGGGGTGCATCAGTTGCTGTGACACCGGCTGCCATGAAAGCATATGTCTGGGCACTCAACCACTATGAATCCGCCATGACCATTCAATGGAGAGAAATGGCTTTAAATGGTACTTTCTTGGAGATTTAGTTGTACAGTCCCCTAAACCAGGTTGAGGCTATAAAACAAGGTTATTTTCTCAACCTGTTATCATGGCAATCCACATTATGTGACTTTGAAGTTTATTTTAGGGGGGAAAGAAATGCTGACATGCCTTTTTATTCTCAGTGGAAAATGCAATATTTAAATTTTTGGCATTTAAATACATCTTGATAACATTTCTAGCGAGAAATGTGCACTTGGTTTTCATAATCTTCGATGTCTTGCTTGACAGTTATCAGTTTTTTAGGCTTTCTATTGTTGCTATGGTGGTTACTACGGACACTGTTAATACTGAAACCACGTAGTTGCATGTTGTTTGAATCATTGCCATTGCATTGTTTATTTATCTGAGCTGTTCAGAGCGCCCCAAGGATGAATTGAGTTTGAAATCCAGAATTTGAAGCTTTGCGATTGTTTGACTGGAGGAACCCCTCCCCCCCTTTCCCCTTGAGTATTTTCCTCACTGTCACATTTCTCAGCACAAATAAAAACATGAAAGTGTCCTTCATCACTCAATAATACAATAGGTTCATGTTAAGGCCATTCATTTAAATTATTTCTCTTTCAATTCTGAGAAGAAAAGTTGTTGTTTTTTGTCTGATTGAAGGCTTTCTCACTTCTGCCGCTTGACTTCTGTTTTTTAGTTTGCAACAGCAAGGGCAGAGATAAGAGGGGAGGTGATGTTAATGCAGGCTACAAGTTGAGTTATCAGAAAAGATACGGAGAAAGAGAAAAAAAAGTGTAAGAACCAGGCAAAAAAAGAAAAAAGAGAATAGATGAAATCACTGCTCAGAGAGAAAGCCCAAGAGGAATTAAAAAAGAATTCTGTTCATGGAAAGGAAGAAGTGCTGCACGTTCACTGAGCCTCTATCTGCTCTACCTATCTGCACTGTTGATTTCCATGGAGGCAGATAATTCACCACAGTCTTCACAGTTCCCTCTCAGCCTGGAACGCAATCGCGGCACTGATCTCACCGCTCAACGACGATAATCACCCTACCCGAGCCGACGCTGGATTGCATCACCTTACCGTTTTGATGTTTGCGTCATCAAACAGCCTCCTCGTTTCATCTGTCACCTTTCCTTTTCCTCGTCGCCTTAACCGGTTCCTCTCTTTCGCTCTCTCTGTAGCGAGGTTGTACAGTTGAGCTGCCTGGGCAAGCTCCATGCACCAGTTTCCTGGCAGGCCCCGAGGCAGTTGTTGCATAAACCTGATGGGTTATGCAGTGAATGGATCTAGAGCGAGAGCATGTTTATGCCTTCCTGTTGACTATCCAGTGGTTTTGACAGGAGTGAACCATTCCTGTGAAATTAGATTAGACTGAACATTTCTGCTTATTAGCTTTGATCCATTTTTCAGGGGTGCTGCAAGGATGGTGGACTTGCCCTGCTTCACACAGCACCTTAGACACTTCTGGCAAACAGCAGTCCCCAATCTGCATGTACAACAAGCACGCAATCTACTATTCTTACATCTTTGCATGTGGCTGCTGGACCAAATCTGTGTTGTTTTTGTGTATAGCTGTGAGCATTTCACTCACATTCTCAAAATTACCGCATTCGCACTTCAAATGGGCTGCGAAACTGATTTGGTCCACACATTTGATGTCCATCTAACTTGTCTGAAATCTGGAATCTCTTCTGCAGAAAATCATCAAACAAAGATGAAAAGGCAGCCAGAGAGAGGGGGGAGAGAGGTTGAGAGTTCTGGAGTGAATCCAGGTGATAACAGATAAGTGAATGAGCGGGGAGGTATGTGTGAAAGAGAAGCAGTGTTCACTTGACACTGTAATATCTAGGGTTGAAGTTTTACCCACTAAATGAAAACGATCACTTCCTGAGAAACTTGCTGATTTCCCAGGAAAAGCAGGATCAATGGAGCAAAGGAACAATTACTACTAGAGGTACATTAACTTTGAAGTGGAACAATTCAATGCTGTTTTATGAGGCATTGGTGCATTGTTCTTGGATATTTAGTTGTAACATTAGGCGTTATCGTGCATACTGCTGCTTTTGACTGTTGCTAAGCCACAATAAAGAAAAAAAAATTTAAAAAAGGGAAAAAATTTATATCGAAGACGGTCAATAATTGTCCTTTTTTCCATCATGCTATACTCACGGGAGATCTGACTTCATGCTGTCACCCGCAGCTCCTCATCTAACAGCTCGCTGTATCGCTGCAGCTGCTCCTTCTGGTTCCATTACTCCCTGCAGTGTGTAAATCTGATCCGCTGTCAAAAACTCAATGTTGTCTTGTCTTATAGACGCGCTTTCCATTATAAAAGATAACCACAGTGACACAATGCATTGCTTGTTTCCTGTGACTGCTTCACAATTAAAGACACTGTTTCGTCAGCAGCAGTAGGAAATATTAGGATTGCATGAGCAGTGTGTTATGAACAGTAAACACTGAGGCTGATATCAGTGAGATTAAATTGCTAACGGTAACGCTCAGATCACATGCTGCATCATGTCCTATAAATCCCTCATGCTCATGTGTGAAGGCAGTTTGAATCCAGTGCAGAAACAATGCAAACATCCATATAGAGACTATTACAGAATGCAAACACACTAAAGGGTCATTGCTGAAAAAATGCTGATCATAAATAGAAAAATAGGGTTTGATTCAGTGGAATTCTTGAGGATTATAACTTTATTAATGAAATCTGGAGAGGGCGTCTCTGATCCATACATAATCATACATAGTCAGCCATAGTCTTTAGTGCTGTATGCCAACAATAAGACACACACAGACCTGGAGTAAAACACACACTTTATCTCTTAAGTGACCATAGATGTTTTTCCAAAGAGAAGATTTTGATATTCAACCTTAATACTGTCATTGAAGGTACACCCAGGTATATTCTGTAGATCTCTGTGATGTAATGGATTATAAAATAGATAATCGTCAGCAAAATATATAAAAGACAGACAAAGAATGAGGGAAGCAGATGATACACGGCTAACGGTCCCATTGATATAGGTTTTTAAGGAATTTGACAGAGCAGATTTGGAAAAGGAGGGAATTAACTGGATAAAAATGGAAGGGGACAAGACAAAGAATATCTATTTTCCCATCCAGTGGGAAGAAAAACAATGAAAGGCACAATAGAAAAAGAGAGACAGGGATTAATGATGCTACAACACAATTATGAAAAGGTTTTGTCTGTGTAACATAGAATACATTTATGCTCCGTAGAGTGTAATACTACAAACAAGTGTTTGGGCGCCTGGGTAGATTCTCAGCAGACTATCAGTGCCTCCAATGTGCAATCACACTTTGCTCATTCAAACAAGCGCATCACTGTGCGTGCTTGCGATTTGTGTGTACGTGTATACACGAGTGGGTGTGCTTTTGTTGTGCATGTGCCCCATTCCCTTTCTATTGCAGTTGTGTTTGCAAGCATTGAGTTGTGTGCCCCTCCATCCGTGAATACGATCATGTTGTTTTCTCAGTCGTCATTCTTCACCATGTTAGCAGATTGAAATACACGTCGCTTTTTGGACTGCTCTGTACCTTGTCTGTTTTTTCAGTCACCTTCCTGTGCTTAGAGCCTCCCATTAGCCAAAATCCTGGTGAGAACCACATGTGAGTAAAGGTGACGGTGATGGTGATGTACTCAGACAGGCGCAGTGTCTTTCATATCATCCATTAGCCCAAATCTCATATATATATATGTTGCACTGCGGAGATTGAAGTCGTTGTACATGATGACACATAATGGGATGCCAGTGACAGCGAGGCATCTCTTTGTACTTTACACATGAATAACCTTCCCAATCTTGTCAAAAGCATTAGATCTTATGGCTGCACGTCACAGAAATGGGTCTGCAGTTGGTTTGCGTGATACAAGAGCTCTGAGAACTGCTTTCATTAGATTAGATGCCAAAGAAAGACTGAACATCTGCTGAATAATTTACTTATGAGTGATCATCTTTCTTACCCTTTAAAGTTTAACATTCACTATATACAACTGTTAAGAGAGAGGGGGGTCACATAGAAGCCCAGATAGATCCATCTAGTCCTCCTCCTCTTTAATGCCTCTACGCTGGCCATAGCAGTGGCCAGAGGCATTGTGTTTTTGGATTGTCTGTCCATACATGCGTCCATACATCTGTATGTCAATGTGTCCCATTCTCCTTAAGGCAACATCTCAGGAACGCCTTAAGGGAATTTCTTCAAATTTGGCAAAAACCTCCACTTGGACTCATGGATCAACTTATTAAAAATTCAGTGGTCTTATTGGCTTTTGTGCCAAGATTTAGATGAGAAGATTTATATTACTCTCATGTCTGTATGTTAATTATATAGCCAGCAGCCAGTTAGCATAGCTTAGCATAGAAACAGGGTAAACGGTGAAATAGTCCACCTAGCAACACATGTAAAGCTCACAAATAGATATAGTATGATGTACCTTGTTTTGTTTTACTTTTGTTTTGTTTTGTTTTTTATTTGGGGGGTTTTGCCAGTTACCTTGCTAAGCTAAGATAACTTGCTGCTGACTGTCGCCTAATATTTACCCTGTAAACATGAGCAAGGTAGTGATCTTCTCATCTAACTCTTGGTAAAAAAGCAAATAAGCATATTTCCAAAAATGTTAGACTATCATCGACAATTAAGTTTGATTGCAAACTGTCCTTATTATCTAGTTAAAGGTGTCACTATACTACAAATGATTTGCTTGAAGCGTCTGACACTTTATTTTAATTGCAATTGGCCCGGTGTGCAGAGTTGTTGAAAAGTCCAGAGGGCTTGAACTTATCTCTCAAACTCTCTTTTTTTGTCGTTCTTCACACAACTACTCCTGTCACTTCACTAACAAGTACAACACATAAAAAAGCCTTTTGAAGGAGAGACTGCACACTGTTATTCCCATTTGTACGATTCATGGCACCTCGCTCCTCTCTCTCTGTAGAAACAAGCTTTTCATGTTTTGAGTGTGGCCTTTCAGAACAGTTTTAACAGTTTTACCTTCAGATGTGGTCGGATGACAGGTCTTACAAACCGCCGTGTTTCAAATGTATCCAAGAATTTGATGATAGAATTGTTAGCCTTACATACCAAAGGATACCAAGACCATATAAAAAAAGGAACACTTATGATCATGGAATAGCACCTCTTAGATTTAGCTTCATATGATAAGCAAATCTGAGAGCTTCTTGCTGCATTGGTACATTTCATCTACTACCTCATGAGTCTGAGATACATAATATTTCCATCTGTTACCGTCTGTTGTCTTGTGTTTGTTTTGTTCTTTTCCAACCCTCCACCTCTCGTCTTATCGCTAACACGGGCTGAATAGAGTCTGCTTGCCATTTGCAGAAAGGGGCATACTAATGGAAGCAATCTGCATCTTGGCGCTCTGCTGCAGTGCCGTCCCTCAGGCTGATTCCACCATGCTTGATTTGTCCCTCGCAGCTTCATTGACATCATTACCACATGACGATAACACATCGACAGGCCGTTTGTCTCCTATCTTTTGATGAACTCGCTGCTTCAGACAACCTTCTAAAAACAGGGAACACACTTGTAAAGATGGTTTTACACAGTTTTTATAGATTTAATTATAGATTTAAGATTCTCCGATATCTCTAAAAAGAGATTGTAGAGATCCTAATCTTTATGTGGAGGAACATACAGTATATCCTGACTTCTTTTTCTCCCACTGTGCTTCTAAATGTGTATATCCGTTGTGTAATCATTTGATTATAAAGACTTACATGTAAAATAAGGATATGTAAAATGTATTTATGTCAAATCCTTTACCCTTCCTCTCTCAAATGTAATTCCTCTAATAGTTCCTGCTCTCGCGCTCCCTTCATCTCCACAACCCTCTCCATTCATCTCATCGCTCTAAGTAAAACATCCTCGGTTATTGTCTCCTAATAGACACATATTCATAAAAAAAGGGCAAGTCTGAATGCGCGCTCCCATTCGACTAATACCCACTGACACAAATCAAGATCTGATTACTTACACACACAGAATCCTCCAGTTTCCTCGTGCGCACAAACACGGGCTCTGCGCTCATGCCGTCATTAATCATGTCTGTATTAATGCGTCATTCCTTCATCACTCTCTCTGTGTCTAAATCGTGATTGTGAGTAAGCATGTAATAAACATCCATGTCTACTTCCACTTTTTTTTTTTTTTTACCAATCTGCTGTTTTCGAAATCATTGTGCATCCTTGAACGTTGCGTTTTTGGACGTGTCAGAGTCCTGAATGAGTAGTTTCATTTTAAGGAATCATAATCCTGGCTGCCCTAAGCTGTTTTGACAATGTCGTTGTATTTAACGGTGAATCCTTGAAGGAGCGGTCGGGGCAGGGGGAAGGAGGAGAAGAGAAGACGCAGGGAGCTGGAGCGCATCCCACTGCAGCGGAGAGCGATAATTGAGAAGCGTTGGTTGAAATAATGCATGACATGATTCACAAGGATGCCATCCACACATGAATAATTCATCCCAGCTGTATTTTCCCCTAACCCCATCACCTTTCCACCTTACCCGTACTGTTCCTCTCTGCTTTAACTTCCTACCGTCACTCTTTCTCTTACTCTCTCACAAATTTCCCCTGCTCTTATCTCTAAGGGCATACTACAGGTTTGGTTTGGCAGTGAGGCCATGAGGTCTTTAATCAAAGTTTAAAAAGAAAGGAATGTAACATGTATCCTTCCTAATGTAAAATACATTATAGTGGAAATCATGTTATTTTTATTATATAGTAGCAATAAATACTATATTATTAATGCACTTACCCTACTTATGATCACATTTAGTTTCACTGATAGATGCATAGATTGTTTTTGCCTTTTCACAAAACAAATTAAATCATCTGTTGTCTGATAACGTTGGAAAGTGAAAGTGTTTATAACTGTTGAAAACGGCCTCTCTAAGGTGGAGTAGTCATGGGGACCTGATATCATTTAAATACGGGTATAATGGTGTAGTCTGGGTATACCCATGCTCTCATATGAGCAATATTCTACTTCCCTCTGAATGTGAGCATGGCCACTAAGACAAAATCTTCGCCTGAGATAGGGAACCAATCACAGAACGATGAGGCGGGCTCAATACGGTGACGACCGTAGAACGACTCTGTTTACATCCAGCATGGCGGCCAAGGAGGTGCAGCAACCGTTTGAAGCAGCAGTAGATTGTGTGCTAAATAAATTGGAAGGCAAGTTCACTTTGAAAATAGAAATAGAACAAAAACTTGCGCTACATGATTTCCTTCATAAAAAGGATGTGTTCACGCTGCACCCTACAGGCTTTGGCAAAACCCTTATATACCAGTTAGCCCCGCTCTGAATACAGCATTGTGTATCGTTGATATGATTGGCTGTAAGTTTGTCCAGTAGCGGACAGAAGCAGTTGATCCCGCCTCAAATACGAGGAAATGAACGGCTCCTCCCCAGACCATTTTTGACTGAGATATGGTCTGGCGTTAGCCAGGCTAATAATGGTGCACATTTTCTAACCTGTAAGACATTCATAGTGTTGCCCTTGGTGGTTCAAGTAAAAAGTGGTTGAAATAGTTGTGTATAGAATGAAAAAGAACCTTCGAGAGACATTCAAAACCTGGCCTCTCATCTCCAGACAGTTGGCCAATCAGCTATGTAGAGACCTCAAGGTGTGAAGTCAGTTTTGCAAAGTTACAGAAACTGTTGGACACAATTCTCCAATTCCAATATGGGAAATGTGTGGGGGAAGGGGGGTTCGATGTACTAACAGCTTCTGCAACCATGCTAAAATCTCTTAGAAGCTGTATTCAGTCACAGAAATGCCTTTCATTCAATTCTAAGATAAGCATGCTAAGATGCTCACAATGACAATGCTAACATGCAGAAGTTGAGTAGATATAATGTTTACCATGTTCAATGTTAATTTAGTGTGTTAGCATGCTAGTGTTGGCTAATTAGCAAAACCACAAAGTACAGCAAAGGCTGATGGGAACGTCACTAGTTGTTTGGACATTAGGTCATAAACCAAATCATTTAAGTTATAAATTGTGACAGGAGGATGGTGCTAGACGAAAGGTAAAGAGATCACCAAAGTTATATGCAATTCATTCTGAGGGGAACATGAATGTCTGAACCACATTTTCTGACAATCTCTCCGATAGCTGTCAACTCAAAACCAGAAATGTCAACCTGATGGTGGTGCTAGAGGAAAAATCAGTCAGATCACTAAAGTCTGTAGGATTTATTCTATTGGTACCACGAATGTCATGCCAATCCATCCAATAATTGTTGAGAAATCTTGATCTGGACTAAAGTGATGGACCGACCAACCATCAGACCAACATTGCCATCCCTGCAGTCACACTGGTAATGAAATCTGAAAGCTACCAATACAGGCATTTCTCAACTCAAAGCTTCACCCATGTTGACCATTGTGGATAGACTGTTTAGAGAGTAAATTGGTTGGTTGGGCACTTTGGTTTTCTCACTAAGAATAACAGTAATGGACAAAAAAATGCTCTTGGGGTGGTAGTACTACAGCATATGCTTCCAAAAAGGCCTACCACCCACTGCTTTACAGCTTTGCCTCAGGCAAAGTGTTTAAGAGCACTTGTCCACGAGTGACAGCACACTACCACAATTATCACACATTTGCTGCTATACACATACCCGAGCCCTGCACAGACCAGCAGTCCCAATGGAAACAGCCACTATGTTGTCTTTTAATTGCCCCATAAATGGTTGTCCACAGTGTGCAATGCCCCTAACATCTCTAATTTGAAGCTACTGATTAAACCCCCTCAGCTTTGATTTCATGCTCCTATTAGTGTTTAGAGGGTTGCCAAGGAACACCCAGTAGGGTTGCGTTTCACTAATGGAAGAAAGCACTTGTCTGGGCACACACTTCACAGCACTGCTGCACTGACTGGGCCTCTGCATGCTATTAAGTCATTTAGCTTGGCTGGACCTGCCTGGAAATGCCTAGAAGCACCAGACTTGACTGAAATATCATCATTTTCACTTCTCTTTGTCTCTCTCCGGCATCATCTTTCTTTCCCTCTCTGACTTTCTCTGTGGTTCCTCCTGCTTTCTCTCCTCAGCGGCTTCAGATATTTTCACTGTGGGGGATAAATGAGGGATTATGTTAAATATGGAAAGAGGAACAATGAGGCTGATGGGTTTGTGGAACATGGTCAGCATTAAAGTGGGTCCCCGCTTCCGTCACAGCAGAGTATATAAGTCGTCATGGTGATTTTAAATGAAGTGTGTCCCTGTCATAGATAGTTATTCGCTGAGGGATCGGAGTTTTAGTTGATGCCAGCATCCACGAGGGCTGTCGGCTCTCACGCAGATGAGTCTCACAGTTGCAGACCATTAAGCAGTCATCAGTGTGGAGAGGCACCGCTGTTCAGACTCACAGGGAGTGAATTGAACACAGTCACCTGACCAAAAACACAACGCTCCTCACAAAGAGAACAATAAAACAGTGAGCACCCACCAACAAAGGCTGCTATTTTTGATTGCAGAAATTTCCAGACTGTACTGAGTTTACATCTCTATCTGCCCAAGAGCCCTGGAGTCTAGGCTTAATAAAACCGATGATGATTGAGGTGTGTAATTGGATTCATTTGCGCTGTGAGCTCTGAGATTATTAGTCATGCTAATAACTGTGAGCCGCACAGGGTCAGTCATGCTAGTTTCATGGTTGACCTGCAACATCATTGTGGTCAAATCAGATTTTTTTTAAAGCCACAACAGCTACATGTAGAAAACACTCAAATCTGCATTTATAGTTACGTTAGTTACTAGCTATATACTTAAAGATCTGTCATTTGTAATGTTTTTTAAGCAATATACTGTTAACATTTAGGGGGGAAAATTACATACTACTGCAGAGAGCCTGGTGCATTCATTCACACATTCAAGAAATGATGGCAATAACCACAATATATGGTGATTTGTACTAGAAAGACATAGCCATAAATATGAAAACATGTCCACCTGATGCTAAATGATGAGGTAATATAAGTAAAATTATATATAACACATAATTAGATATGTAAATCAATATCATTCTCTAATCATATTACATTATCGCTTTTATGAAACGTGTCCTATCAACCATGAAGTTAAAATACAGGAGCCTGTGATGGACACTGGGCCTACACAACCCCAATGAGGCAATTTACATTAATATTTCATATCAACAAAAATTGGATAATACATTCATTAGCAGTTTACTACATATGCGTGCATTCACTATAGCATTTCTAAACATATCGTCGCCTTCATGTGAGATCGAAACTGTGAAATCAGCGAGGTGTCATGGTGTTTGATGATGTGATTCACTGCAAACCAGCCGATGTCAATGTGCTTGCTGAGTTAAAAGTTCCAAAGATTCATAAGGCTTCATCTGCTTATTACTAGTCTACAATGAACACAATTACTAGTGTTTTAATTGCGAAGCCAGTGAAGGATCCCTGCACTTGATGATTGGCTGATTGATTGGGGGCACCTGCACAGAAGAGGGCAAGAATAGAAAGGCTAGAACAAACTGTATTTATTTATTATTTCACCCACCGTATTTATAGTATTTGTGTGCAATGATACATTATAATGGACATTCTGGGTGAGCTCACCTTGTTGTTTTACCTCTAAATACATGGTTCAAATACTGTGGATAAACTGCATCCTCTCTAGGCATCTAACCCTATTCTTACTTGCCTTGTTCAACTCTTTACCGACTGTGGGCGACGTTGTCCCACTCCCAGATCTCTATAACTAACTTTGTCAGTAAAAATATTGCAACTGATTAATTAAATAATTTCCAGATATATGAAAATGAAAAAAATCTTCTGAATATAGTGCAAGCAGCCGGGCTCTTCAACACTTTACCATCTTGTCGCCGCAGGTTATTTTTGTCTTAAAGTGTCGATCAAACCGCTCTGACCTTTTAACCTGTATGTGTGTGAGGGTCTGAGTGAGTGTTACTGCAGTGTAGTCGGGGAGTACAATGTTTTCCACCACTCAGTCCTGTGTTTGCTCCTTTTGTGTGCGCAGATTCTTGTCGGAGAGCTGTGTGCCTTCTTTACCAAGGCGGAGGGAACCCAGGAGAAGACCATTGTCACTGCGGATTGCTGCTACTTCAACCCCCTGCTGAGACGCATAATACGCTTCCTAGGTGAACACACTGTTTTGTATTACACATCCCCTCTCTGCTCTTTAACTGTTTTTGTGTGGTTTTGTCGGGGGAACGTGTGAAAAAGACGTTAGACAGAGATCAAAATTACATGAAAGAAAAGGTTGAATTGTAAGAGAGTGACTCGCTACGCTTAAGAGTTTGTCAGCCAGAGCTTGTACATGTAGCTGTTAATTGGATGATAAACTGCGATATAATCTTCGAGGTAAGATATTCAGGATCATGCCATGAAGAAACTCATGAATATTAAATAGCCTGCAAATTAGCATATTGAGCTGAATCAGCTGATGTAAAGGCTTCTGTTGCAATTTCACACCTCAGCTGATAATAATGTGTTGGGGGCTATTTTAAGGAGGAACTGATTATCACCCATTTCATCTAATAGTGCTGTTACTTGTTTTGATTTTACTCTCTCAAAAACATATCTCTTTAACTTTGCACTTTTTTATTCTATATCGCCTCTTTATCGTCATCGCCACCATTTTCCAACTCTCCCTCATCCTAACTCAGGTGTCTACGCCTTCGGCCTGTTCACCACTACCATTTTCGCCAATGCCGGCCAAGTGGTGACAGGAAACCAGACGCCTCACTTCCTGTCTGCCTGCCGACCAAACTACACAGCGTTAGGCTGCCAGTCCACCATGCAGTACATCACAGAGCGCCGTGCTTGTACCGGCAACCCGCTGGCTGTCATGTCTGCACGTAAATCCTTCCCGTCCAAGGATGCAGCACTCAGCGTCTTCTCAGCAGTGTACACAGTGGTAGGTTGGAGCATGCTGACAGTGAAAGTTATCAATTGAAACCTCTTACTCTTCTTCAGGGTTAAATCACTGGACTTAACCTTTTTGTTGAGAAACCACCAATTTAAAGGAGTAGTTTGAACATGTCAGAAATTCTGTTATTCTCTATATTATCAGGAGTTAGATGAGAACAGTGATACCACTCAAATCCTGCCTACCAGCACATCTAAATATCACTGATTAACATCTTATATCTTGTTTCTTAAATCTGTATAAAAACCAGAAAACGACAATTTCTGGTTTAACCTTTGTGTATATGCAGGACTATGTTTTAGCTGTAACTTAAGTAACTTAAAAACAGCTTGTAACATGTTATTAGTGAGCTTAAAAAGGTGCTAGGATGTGTATTTTATTACCTTTAGACAGAGGCAGTCTTTATGCTAAGCTTAGCTAATCTGCTGCTGGTGGTAGCTTCACATTGACCATATAGACAGGAGAGTTGTATTAATATTTTGATCTAGAAAGCGAAGAAGAGCAGTTTCCAAAAAGACTAAACCCCTCCTGTAAAAATCCCCCATAACAGTAACAGATTGGAGCAGCGTCAGGCATCTGTGGCTAATATCCATTAGCCTAGCAGATTAGCTCTACTCATTTAACTTAACAGTGAGATATCTTCTCAGAAAAACTTTTACAGTGTATTCAGACCAAAAGCAAGGTGCATTTAACCTCACAAATGTTACCTATAGGTGTGTTTCTGCAGCCTCTGTTTATTGGCCTCAAAAAAACAATTTACCAAGATGTTAGCTGTTGCCGGCTAGCAACTTACTAACCAAAACTACTCAGACTCAAAACAGCCTTCAAACCTTCAACACAGCAGTTATATTCCTCCCTTTCTTTAAATCTTAGTCATAAAAAGTCATAAAGCCTCAGGATGAGCAAATGTAAAAGCAATTCCAGAAGCTTCTTCACCTTTGTTTGTGCCAGTTAGATTTTATACGTCTTTTTGTGTCTTCCAGGGACTTTGCATTGACTTTATACATGACTGTTCTGTTCTTGAACCTTAAAAGAAACACATTTGCTCCTTAAAAAGCTGTAGTTGTACTGATAAGAAGCTGAACAGTGTGTTTAAAAACTATGGTGTCAAGTTAATTTTCTTTAACCTTTAACCAGCCGGTAAGAGAAGAATGTTCCGGTGCCCTTTTTGAAACCTCATTTGTCAGAGTGTGTCTCGTTGTACCCTACTGTGCGTGCTCTCCTCTAATGCCCTTCTGCAGATGTACGTGACGCTGGTGTTCAAGACCAAAGGCACACGGCTGACCAAGCCCACCATCAGCCTCACCCTGCTCTGCCTGGCTATGATAGTAGGCGTAGTCAGGGTGGCTGAGTACCGCAACCACTGGGCTGACGTCCTGGCGGGATTCTTCACCGGGGGGTCCATCGCTGTCTTTTTGGTGAGGAGACATTTGAAGGGAGGACAGTTGCAGGAATAGGGGGGGAAATTAATGTAAGGGTTTTTTTTCTTAAAAGGCATTCAACTGATTTTACTAATACTACATCAGCTGATCCTAACAATAAAACTCCACATTTTAGGATAAGGAACAACCGTTGACTTAAGCATCCATAACGCTATAAAATGGGCTGGAGTTGCTGGAGTGTTATCTTCCCCCTGTCCAAAATATACTGCAGGACAGAGTTTTTTATATTCTTTTAAACCATGGTATAAAGACGACTGGATACAGGAACAGCGCCAGGCTTTGGAGCCAATTTGACATAGTGGCCAAACCGTGTAATCACTGCGTTACATGAATCTATTGGGCTCAAAAAGACTTTTTCCCCATGGACTTACATTGTGAATGAGAGGTCTGTAACTCAGCAGATACATTTTTTTGTATCACAACCACCATGAAATCAGACCAAACCAGAATTTGATGCATTCAGTCCAGTCACATTTCGAAAGTCTAGAAGCGCTGCATGATTGAATTGTTTTATCCCCATTCAAGTTAGCCGGATGGCTAAACCATAAGTTAGCCGTCATAGCCAGAAGGGCTATAGACAATGTGCAGTATGTTTTCAGGAAGTTACTTTTTTGGCTTCATGTGCCACTGAGGAACTTTAATAGGAATGACTGACGTCCCTCTTCTGACATTATATCCAGTTCTTTTTGTACATCCAAGCTCTAAACTCTGATATACTAGCATCTACCTCCACAGGGTAGATGTTTCAGTTGTCAAACCCCACACAATAATGTAGTAAGCTAGTTAGGAAAAAACACTTGGTTACTACTGTAGGTAGTAAGGTAGTTAGCCAGATGTTTGTAGTTTACAACAGAGCATATGAAAACACTGTTCCTTACACTTTTACTCTTTACATGGTGTTTTTGGTTTGTTAAAAGGCTAAAAAAATACACCACCCTCCAAACTCCTGAGATATCAGTTATTGCTCTTATGTACACCATTTTGGCACACAGGGAAATCCAAAACTTCACAGAGCTACCGTGCCTAGTTACGGTCACTAAGCTGTGATTGGACAATCACTGTTCGGGAGACCGAGGTCTAACAGATGGTCTATTTCTCTCTAACTCTTCCTCCTGATCTCTATCTGCAGGTGACTTGCGTGATTAACAACTTCCAGCAGATGCAGCCCAGTCCTCCTCCACCGCGACCCTACCGTCCAGAGTCCGTGCTGGGGATGCCCATGGTGACGCTGCCGTGCGTGGAGAGTCCACTCGAAAAGTTAAGTGGCACTCAGGTAAGGGGCGGAAGGTGGGTGTGAGGCAGGGCTGCACTCCCAAAAGACGGGCCGAGATAAACGCCCCTTGTCTCTTACCTGAATCTGTTGTCCTCCTTTTTTACCCCCACAAAAGAAACAAATCCCCTGAACATGCATGCTCCAAGCCCCACCTCCTGCACCCCCAGTCCTGATTAAAAAACAAACACCTCCTGCACCCCCAGTCCCGATTTAAAAAACAAACACCCGAGCGTATCCTGTAAATCTTAAAGCCTCGTCGAAGGCTGATAAGAACGCAGCTGAGATTTGTTCTGTTGGTGTGAAATGAGTTACGGTCGTATTTCAACCAGAAGACAGAACAAATTCTGGTGTTTGCTTGGGGAAGAGGCGCTTCCTTTCTCCTAAACTCCACTGTTAAACATTTCCTTGTTTTCAGGGATTCGCTTATCTCTTTTGAGGTGAATCAGCAGTTTGGCTGGTGCACTTGAGGTGTAATTTACCGTTCTGTTGTAACGCAAGGCAGTCGGCTGGAGTAAAACTATGAATAAATAACTGCAGACGGTTGTAGCGATCGCAGAGGTCCTCTTAAGTTGTATCTTCTCTCTGTCCGTGCTGCATTTTGTCAAGACATTCGGGGTGCAGCAGCCACTCGAATTTAGGCAAATGTCTTGCGTCCTCTGTGGTCTGTCACCTTCACTAACCCTCACCTGACTGCCTCTTTTCCTCTGTCTCCCACCTTGCCTCCTCTCCTCTCAATCTGCTCCCTTGTCCCTCACTCTCCTCCAGCATCCCGCACTCTCCACCTCCTCCCCACCTTACAACGCTTACGTTCAACCATTCTAACCGACTTTAAATCTTTTTTGGCCGTCATCGTCGCTCCTCACTACTCACCCGTTCCTCTGTTGCCTTATTTCTGTTTCCTTCTTTCTCTCTCTCTCTCTCTTTTTCTCTCGCCTTCATCCCGTGCATTGCTCTTGATTATTCTTTTCTTTCACTTTTCTCTCTCTCCTTCCTCCGCCCTCCCCTCCCCCCGTCCTCTCTTTCTCTCTCTCTTTCTCTCTCTCTCTTTCTCACTCCTCTCTTTCCCCTGCAGACTCCGCGGGAATCTCCATTCACCGAGATCACATGACCATCAGCCCTATCGGTTCCCCGCCACCCCCGATGTCCTCATACCGTCTCGCTCCATTTCCAGCGAAGTCTAGACCAGCCCGAGCAGCACTCGCCACACTGCGCCGCCCATCCGGCTGGGCGGTACGCGACGCTGCACCGCTCCTATTCCACGCAGGTCTAGATCTCCCCTAATGCACAAAAAAACACACACGCCATCCCTTCTTGCCCTCTTAACCCCCGGGGAACCGATAGGCAAAACTCTTCTAAGACTTTCTCTTTGCCGTGTTGACGGTAAAGAGCTGAACATTCAGTGCAGTGTCAGGTACATCTTTTTTTTCTTTTCTTTTTTCTTTTTCAATCTTTTTTTGGTTGTATTTCTGACTTTTTTTGTATAAACTCAATCATGTGAAGCTCACTGATGTTTCATCTTCAGTGGTGCGCTCTGTAAAGGAAAACAAACACATCAAACTGTGACCACTGAGAATGTCCACTGCTACCCCCCCCCACCCCTACTGTATGAATGAGTTTTCACCCGTTTGAAGGAGGCACATACTGAAAGCTTAAACGTGACAGTGGACTCCCAGGACACAGCTTTGATGTCTGCTGTCAGGAGGTTGCAATTTTGGACCAAAGAAACCCGCTGAAGGATACGTGTGCTGCTGACATTCACTCGTAAAAAAACCCAACATCCTTTTAGCAAGCCATACACACACACACACACACACACACACACACACACACACACACACACACACATACACACTTTCCCCCATTGGAGGGACACTCTTTCTCTCACCCTCTCTACTTATCTCATCCCATTCACGCACACACAACCTCACACACACACACACACACACACACATAGAGAGAGAGACACGTCTGTAGTCTTGAGTAGCAGTGCCCTAGTCAGCTCTGCATGAGGTTTACTCAGATCAAAGGATCCATTTTATATCTCTCAGCAGAGGCAGCAGACAAAAGCAAACAGGATGAAAATAGAGACATCTTCACTTGGCTATTCTTCTTCGTGGGTTTTTTTGTGAAATACAAACACATTTCATAAGACAAACCCCAAGCTCCAACTGCCGGTGGCACAACAGTGAGCCAAATGAAGTGCATCACTTTCAGGAGCAAATATTAGTTTTTTTGTATTCTTTTTGAGACGAGGAGCCTTCATACAAAACACTTTCTGTGATGCCAACAGACTTTTTCTTTTTTTCTTTTTCTTGTGGTTTCATGTCAGTCTGAAGCAGCGTCGCTTCGCCCCGAAGTGGAATTTCTTTCTCACTGATTCTTGAAAAGATTTGCCGATTTTATGTAATTACTCATTTTTATTAATAGATTTATTTATTGACATGTGTGTGTGTATATATATATGGTGTGGTTGCCATAAGCGCTACATGTGGCGTGACAGTTTTGCTGATTTTTGATTTGCACACTCCCCACCTATCCATGTTTTAAATCGCCCTCCTTTTTTCTCTCCGAACGACAACCTCTGGTTTCGTTCTCTTCTCTGTGGCATTGGTGTCATGACTATAACGCCATCACTGTGCTGTGAAATGTTTCCCTCTGCTGGACGACACACACACACACACACACACACACATTAACACACAAAACACAAGAATAAAGACCTGTTTTGCAGAGCACATGAACATACAAACATATTCTAAAGCTACAAGCACACATGCACAATCACACTTACGTCCCCCAACCTAGTTGTCACTGTACATCCCTTCCCCTTAATCCACTTTGTAACACTGAAACCTGTTTGTATGATATTGTACATAGTTCTTTTTTGTATTGAGAGTGTGATTTTTATGCGAGCATCACCAACACTGACTGTAGACTTTGGGTAAAAATCTTGTATTTATTATGATGATAGAGAAAAACGTGTATGACGGTGCTGAACCACTCTGAACCAACACTGGATCAGTTGGAAAAATGCCCAGATGACTCACTCTTTGTATCAAACTGCTTGCCCCATGGATCAAGGTAAGAATGAGAGTGTTGTTTACTCACAGTTTAGAAGATACTGTTTGTTAAAAATACATAAAAATACTCAGTCCTCTACTGCAAGCATTAATGGTGGACATGAATTCAATTTTCCCTTTTTTGTTGTCAAATCTACAGGCGTGTTCGTTCAGCCAAAATCTAAAAAGTCAACAAAGCAAACATAAGGCAAGTTAACACAATGCTGTCGAGGTTAACATGCCAACAAACAGATCCATAATTAAACATCCAGCAGAGACAGAGCAACATTAGCAGTCATTTGGAGTCATGTTTCTGGCCACCTGATGACTGTAGGTCCAATATTCACTCCCATGTTTTATTTTTCAACAACTCCTGAGGGAAATACCTGGCTCTTTAGCCAGACTATGTTCAGAAGCTAGTAGCTAACATTGTCTGTTTGCCATTGGGTTCTGGGTAGTGTATGGATGGTGTCAAAGGTTTTTCCCTTAAAAGGTCTATCTGGAGGTCTCGACTGGAAATGGCATTGTTTCAGTTGAATGAAAGCAGTAGACTTGTGGCCTCTAAAACCAAAACTAGGACCGGCCGGGTATCGGTACTCTATACCTTTTAAGGTATCGACTGAAATAAATCGATACCAAGTAGTATCAAAACATCTCCTGTCAAACGATACCTGCAATCGATCCCTTTTGCACCCAGAGCTAGAAAATATGACTATTGGTATGGTCTTCGATTTAATGCCACATGATTGGCCCACTGCCACAGCAACCACAACCCGTCTGTGCTGGTGAAGTTGTGGTGAATTTGGTGACTGAATTGGTACTGGTATGGTCATTTTTTAAACAATACCCAGTCCTAACCAAAACTATGATTTGAAAGATGCTAAACATTCTGCTGAGCTGAGAACTACCAGTCAGGTGATAATTCTCCGTGTCATTACTGTTAGCAGCAACTGCCATATTACACATGGTCATTTGATGCATTGTCAATATAAAAATGTTGATTAGTAAAGGTTTGTACTGGTTGGAAATCTATGCTGTCCCCAAATTCGAGAAAGTTTTTTTTTTCTAGTCTTTGGGCACACATGTTTTTGGAGGCTCTGTAGACATCTGAAAAGAAGAATGCTAGGAAGTTTTCTTCTTTTTTTCTGAATAAAAAGTTTTAATACCGAACCATGACAATGGTGGTAACATTCCCTTGATGGTTATATGCATATAGATGCTCTATATGCATATAACCATATAGATGCTATAGTGCATCTATATGCATCTATATGGTTATATGCATATAGATGCACTATATGCATATAACCATCAAGGGAATGTTACCCTTACATATCGCATGTGAGAAAGTTAAAGTGGAAGTTTACTGATCATTTCGTACTTGTGAGAAGTCTAATTTCACGGAAGAAATATAAAAAAGATCAAACTGTGACATGCAGTTGACTCAGACAGCCAGGACACATATACCATGTACCTGCAAAGTTGTGAATTGGAGTCAGACTCATGACCTTTGCTGCATGATCTCCGTCTGAATCATATTTTCCCTTATTACTTTCCTGTCTTTGATATCCCGAAAAAGCAGAAATGCCAACAAAACATACATTACGTCAGTGCCCGCCTCTCATGTGTGCATAATCTCAGCAAGTCTTCACTGATGCAGTCGGTCAGTATCAGTGTTCACTGTGTGAGCGCTACTTTACTTCAAGAAATACAAAAACTGACGCACAAAACAAATTAAACACCAAAAGTATAACAGCCTCTGGATCATATTCAGGTCAGAATATGTTCCCCTCTGGTTCCACCGTCAACTCCACAGCTTCACTTTCCTGTAAAGTATTTAGTGATTCATGTTTGGAATCAAAGAGCAAACACACCGCAATTGACTGACATGTGAATAAGAAGCACCAGTCTCCTTCAGATGAGGGAGAAACACGTTTCCTTTGATCCTGTTGCAGCAAACCCTCTGTTTTGTAAAGATGTGTGTGACGAGAACAATAAATGGATATTGCAATAAGAAAAAGATGTCTGTGTCAGTGCTCTCTTTGTTTTGCTATAGTAATCATCCAGTGATTTGGTGCGATGGGATTTTTCTTTTCTTACATGTGTGCTGGTGTGTTCATCTTGTGTACATACACACAGATGTGCAGTGTGTGTGTTTGATTGTCTTTTTGCCATTTATGAGGGACCCAGATTTCACAATCACAGAGCTTTAGTCCTATCAGAGCGCAGATGGCTTCATCACTGCTTCTTTACTCAGTTATTGAGTCAGTTTACAAGCTTTTTCCAGACCTTTCAACCTCCCATTATGGACTTCACCACCAGATGGATTTCTCAGCTGTCAGATTAAGGAGGCAATCCACATTGTTGAAAATAGAGAGAGGTCATCTCCTTGACAGCAAGCAGCAAACTCTTATCAACTGATGAAAACCATGAAATGTGAATGACAGCTTCAGAAAAGGCTAGTAAAGGGACCTTGTGTGAAGATTATTTACTCAGCTTTTTATTCATTATTTGGGATTTATTTCCCCTCATAGTCATGGTTTAAATCTGTTTCAATAAAAGGGGGTTTCCAGCAATTTAGTATTGCATTTACAGTATGTTAAGTTTAGGGACATGGGAGCTCGTCCACACCACATTTTTGCTCTTTAGTTGTTTTTTTTACCTTACGCAAATTTATTTAAAGTTTATTATCTCAGTCGGTATTCAGTTTATAATAAAATAATAATAATAAAATAAATGTAATCACTGTCTTGACCCACCAAAAGTGACGCATCCAGGTTAAGGAGGCCTACTATGTGCCGTGACAGGCTCAGCACTGCCATCATGTGGTTTAATGTCTTTCTCCCCACACACATCTTGAATTAATCTGCTAAAACCATATGAAAGATGCATGCAAGAATCTCAGTATGTATTTTTTTTATATATATATACGTTTTCAAGTAATTTGCACCTTTATAATTCTCTCATATGGCTGTAAAGAAAGTGGGATTGTGAGTAATGCAGGCTGTATATGCAGGAAATAACAACACCATAAATCACATGAAATTTAAGCATCAAACTAAAATCCATGCTCGCTTTCTCTCTGGTCACTTTAACATATTCCTGTTGGGAGTATCTAGATGTCTCCTGTCACTCTCTAGAGGTTATGCATTTGCAGGTTAAATCCACAAGATGGCAATGTACATCATGGACATTTAGTCGTATATGTTTTGAAGGGGCTACAGAGAGTCTCACCAAGCATTCATCTTTTCAGACATCTTGCATAAAGAGATTTCTCAAGCTGTGTCATGAAGTGAAAGAAGGAATAATCGCGGTCGTTAATGAGAAGCTCTGCACCTGTGTATGCTAATGAGACAATGAGATCCATTTTCTTAATGTCATAGATAATGGAAAAAATGACTTACACATCAAATGTCTGCACACACTTCACTTTACATGCATCGATTTCCACAGCCGGCGTCTTTTCTGTCTGATTTTAGGAATTCTTGCCCATAAAACCCAAAGAAACACTATGCACGAATCGCACTCAAAAGCTGATCAAAGAAACCTTACAGTACAACTGACACTAATTGCAGCCAGCTCAATTCTCCAGACTTTAGAGAGATGCACCTGCAATTCCTAAAAAACCCTCTTCTTGACTGAATTTAAACGACCACCAAACATCCCAGTCAGAGAGGTTCAAAGGATGACGCTGTTTCCTTGGTGAAATCCCACCTGCAGCGTCTCTCTGCCTCTTTTTTTTTTTTTTGTCCATAAAGGCCTCATTAGTGTGGGCAGCACAACTCCCTCTGTTAGTTTGCTGGGAATTTTAATTCTACTGTGTTCTTCACTGCATTTCAATCAGAAGAGTTTTCTGGTATTTTTAGGTAATTTTATTTTCAATGAGCATGCTCTTTGGGGGTTTAAAGGTGAACGTGATCAGTGTGTCCAAATACTTTAATGCCAACACAGTGCTGTGGATTAACAGTGTACATAAGTGGAAGAAGCTACAGAGAAAATGGACTACAGAATATGTAAATAAGTAATATTTCTTGGAGAATAATCATGTTTTTCCTTTCGGCAAATGAAAATGTCTGATATTACAGTTTTTGCTGTTATTATTCTGAGTAAGAAAAAAATGTCCTAAGTATTGTTTCTGGTAATTTTACATTTACCCACAAATTACATTGTAATATCTTTAACTTTGACTGTTTTTAGGATGGAAAAAGAATTAATTACCAAGAAGCTCACAGAAAATATAATAGAACAATTTAATCGCCCATGAAAAAAAAAAAGCTTTTTTGGTGGAAAATTAAAAAATTCTTCTTACAGGTGTAGTGGGGGGTCTAGGGGATCTATGACAATAATCAGATAATCATAATGATCAGCATAATTAGACTTACTGACATTTTAATGACTTTTTATTTTTAACAGACATATTGCTAACCCCCTCCCCCAAGCAGCAATTACCTGGTTATAGCTTTAGCTACTGTAACTGACAGCTTGGTCACACTTTGGATTTGTCGACCTGTTGGGGAGATACTTGGCCTTAAAAGAGTTAAGAGCAGGGGAGTCAAACATACAGTCCGTGGGCCAGAACCGGCCCAGCAAAGGGTCCAATCCAATCCATACTGGATAACTTTGCAAAGAATGAAAATGGCAGAAAAATAATCCCAGTTTTTCAATACCGTGGACATCCAGTTTAAGATAACTGACTTGTAGCGTGGTTCAGATGTGAAGGACACATTTTCCTCAATTGGCTTGAACTGATTTTATTAGCGTTTCTTACCAGGGTACCCCTAGATGGTTTATCGTTATGTATAATGTGTATTAAATATATATTATGTATTATTTATAGGTTATTATACAATGGTTTTACTGGTCCAGCCCACTTGAGATCAAATTGGGCTGTCTGTGGCCCTGAACTAAAATGAATTTGTCACCCCTGGTTTAGAGGGTTCTGCTTTTTCTCCTAGCCTTTCATAAACTAAAAACACAAAAGAGAAGTGTAAGCAGTGTTTTAAACAGTGTGTTACTTTCAAGGGTACGATAGGAGTAATGGTATGAGAGGTTATACATCATGTAAAAACAAAGCCCTGTTCACAGTAATACATCCTCTGTGTAGTATTTCCCCACTGGAAAGCTGGTCCTAGATGCTAACAGAATTTAAGCTAATGTTAGCAGCTCTATTCAGGGTAACCGCTGTTAACGTTACCCAAGATAACTTGACAAACACGTTATTCTCATAGGGTAAGTTATCTTAAAAACCTTTTCTCTGGTAACATTTAAAGGACCTCCTCTTTGAAAGAACAGACTGGTACATGTTAAGTAGCCAAACAGGGTTATGTTAAAAAGAAATGTCTATTTTGACAATTTTACTTATCATATAATACTAGGACTAACTAGTTCCACACTGTAATACAAGACCAATACTCTTAATTTCCATTTTCTTCTACATGGATCATTGACTAATCAGGGTGCTAACTTTAGCCTTTAGACCTTTAGCACAATATAATTGATATAGCTATAAAGTGCAAGTTATGACTCTTTTTTTTTTACAAGATTCGTCATTTATGAGTCAGCTGGAAAACTTAAAAAAGTTGACATCAAAACTCAAGAGCTAACATCAGCTTAACTAGCTAGCTAGTTACAGCTCATAAAATCTTGCCATTGTCATTTCAGACAGGAGATTGACGAAGATGGACGAAGCCTATACTTTCTCCTACACCTGTCATGAATCAAGATTGTTTTAAAAAGAAGGAGAAAAAGTCATTTTGAGTGGTTCATCAGCCACCGTCATCATCATTCAGCCTATGTGCAGCTCAAGGGTGGAAAGCTTGACAGGTGTAGCTGGAGGGGCAGGGATTAATTGTATTTCACAATTCATACCAGCCTCTTTAGGAAATATGTTGGTCTTGGACAAGAGGGAAAAGCGTTAAAGGATAAGTTCGCAATTTGTCAAGTCTGTCTTAAAACAACAACCTAGTCATCATGTACACAAATACATTCAAAAGTTGATCTGAGGCTAATATAAGGCTAATAAAAGCTTCAGCAGTCTCAGTTAGTCACATTTACAGTCTTCTAGCCTCAAATTCCCTCTTTGTGTTTTCTGAACAGCATTTTTGCTCTAGAAGGACTGTAATGTTAAAATACATCGACTTGATTTGACTCATTTGGACGACAAGCTTCATATTAGCTTTGGATAAACTTTAAGCACAGGAGGCTTGTGGCCCCCATTACTTACATTATGAATACATTATGAAGGATCTTCTAATGAACAGGAGGAATGATTATGGCAAGAAAGAAACCTATTTCAATGTTCATTTGGGCACCTTACTGTTGTTTTAAGACAGAAAAATTGTGAACCTGCCCTTTAAACACAGTTTACAATGTTTAGATTAAAGCTGTTACAGAAACCTACAATCTGTGTTAATGCAGCTCATTTTTAAACTCAAATATAATTGCAGGCCCTGGTTAATATTCTTACTCCTGCATGTTTTTTTGTGAGCAGGAGGAAAAGCAGAAAGAAGAAAAGGCACCACAGAAAAAAAAATCTATAACAAGCAGACAATGGGGCATTCCCACTCGAATCTCAAATTCCATCCCGTCTCGTGTTTGTCTTCTATCTGCTGGAGACGGGACCTGTTTCTAAAAGCAGGTGCTGTGAGTTCAGGGCATCAGTTTCCCCTGACAGTTTGGAGGTGAGGCGCAGTCAGCTGAGCCGTTCCATTGAGGAAGTTGCACATGTCATCATCGTGGTTAAGTGGAGGAGAGGAGGAGAGACAAGCTGGATGAGTCATGATGGGACAGACGGAGACGTGGAAGAGAGAGGAAGGGGAGGGATGAGTATATGTGTGTGTGTGTGTGTGTGTGTGTGTGTGTGTGTGTGTGTGTGTGTGTGCGTGTGTGTGTGTGTGTGTGTGTGTGGTGCCAGTATTGAATTTGTATAGAATGTAAGCTACAGAGCAGGTGTAGACCAAGTTATTATGTTTCTGTTCCTCACAGCTCTGCCTCTTATTTCCCTCTCTTCTCTATTTACATGAAAAATAACACTCAGCGACATACACACTCATGTTTCCGCACATGCACGCACACACAAACGCTCTCTCACATGCACAAATACCAGATGTCAGCTCAATATTAATTTAGTTAAATTATAATTGTTCAGGCAGAACTACACGCTGACACAATGAAATTACACATAACCGTGAGTTATTGATTTTGTGTTATGTGCAGAGGGTGTGAAATAAATTGAAAGTATTACTACAGCGTCGAGCAAAGTGTGCAGCGCCGACAAGAACATAATGTATACACTTAAATCGTCCCTCTAACATGACTAGCAATTACAGACGCCCATTGAAAAAGCAGGAAGATTCAATCAGGCAAAGTTGAGACTCAGATCCAGCGGTGGAGCGGGGGTTAATTAGTATACTTGGCTTTAACCAACCATGCAGGATGTTGAAGGGTTGAAGGATAATGTTTGTTTAGATACACGGGCGCAGTGTCCACAGATAATGTCTTCATTAACTATTGATGCACGCGCGCAAGCGAGCAGGCAGGCAGGCAGGCGAGGCCGATAGCCCTCGTGCAGCACTAACACTGCATCTCTTCCAGCACCTTTCTTCCTCCCTCTCTCACTCCGTCTCCTCCGACTCCTCTTGCTTTATCTGAGCATCCAGGAAAATCTGTAAACCCCCCCCCACACACACACACACACACACACACACCACCCCAGCCTCCCAACCTCCAACACCCCCACGGTTTTTCACGCCTGCATTCTCCTCTCTCTCTCTCTTTCTCTCTTTCTCAACCCCCCTCTTCACTTTTCACTCCCCTCATCTCTGTCTTCATTCTCTTTCTTTCCCTCTCTCTCTCTCTCTCTTTCACTTGAACATAAGCGCAAGGTACACACTGCCTGCCCCCCCCCCCCCCCCCCCCCCCCAACTCCAAACCCCCACCCCCCCACTACACACACACACACACACACAGCCCTTCACTCCTTGCATTATCTTTCCCGGAAATTGCATTTCCAGCACAGCCAGGGCCCCATTATGAAGAGGGAGCGACATGCTGTAACCTTTTTAAAAAGCCATTAGTGATGCACCTGCCCCTCCCCTCCCCCTCCCCCCACCCTAACCTCTCCCTCCCTCCTTCACAGCACCCCCCCCAAACCACAACCAACCCTCACCCTTCATACATAGCCCCCACCACCCCTTCCTTCTCCCTTGTTTCACCCTCCCTGACCCCTCCCCACCCTTATGGCAGCTGTAATGTTATTAGGCCGTTTCTACAGCCATTACTCGACCAGCTTTCCTCCACTACTCCCCCCACCCCACCCACCCCCAGCTGAACATGGAGCAGATGCAGAGGGAGCAGCACGGGGCGACGGGTGCAGCGATAAGTGTGCAGAGGGGTCAGGTGTAAAGGAGGGTTTGTGGAGAGGATGGATGGATGGATAGGATGGGATAGGATGGGAGGAGGGATAAAAGATGAATGCATGCAGTGGAAAATATAGGAATGTGAGCAAGAGAGAAGGGAGAGGGGGAGCGCAATCGATAAAGGTAAACAGTGAACTGTCTATCTTTCCACCCCTTTACACCCTCACCCCCCTCTCCCTGCTCCCTCTTTTTCGGCCTTATCTAAACACAAACAGCAAACTGTAACACCGGAGTGCCGCACACACGCACAAATATGTAAACAGGCACACATGCGGCAAAGCGCGGGGGGGAACTCGATACACAGTTAGTAGTGAGCCTGTCGGAGGAGGACTATTGTTGTTGCACTGTCATGTAGTGTTGTAGTTGTGGACCACACTGGCTGCATTATCGTCCAATTAGAATGCAGAGACTAGCCAAGGAGGGCAGTAAAGAGGGGAGTGGAGTGCCATGGAGCAGTGAGAGACAGAGAGAGAGGGTTGAGACAAGCCAGGCACACAGACAGACACTAAATCCAATTGCATGGGCAGGTTCCAGGAAGCGGATAGTGAGAGATAGAGGAGGAGGTGGAGGAGGAGAAGGAGAGGGGGGGGGGGAGTCTTTTTCTTCCCTTCTTCTTCTTCCTCTGTATAGCACACAGCAGAGCCCTAATGCAGCAGCTGTAGCTTAACTGTAGGCTACTGTACAGGCGTCCTCTCCTACACAATACAGCTCCTGCTCGGCTCAGCCCACTGACTGACTGTCAATGTGATGGAGGTGCTGCACTTCACCGAGGCATTGCAGGAAAAAAAAAAAACCCAGAGGACACAAATCCATAAAAACAACCCAGTGTATATTTTATGATTCTGCCCACTTAATAAAAATCCCACTATCACACGGGGAGGATGTTCATTAAAAATAATTATTGGCAGGATGACTGGCCGCTCATACGCAGGCCGCTGTGTGGGGTGACTGCAGCGAGTGTTTATATGAATATCTCCTACGTCTATATATTCAGACTGCTAATGCGATCCTAATGCCTGGCAACGTATCGATCAAACTGCAAGAGATGTTGAGATAGGTTTAAATGATGGCCGGTGCTGGCTGTTAGGTTTGTAATCCTCCTCCATACAAGTCCCCTGTGTCTACTGGATGCTAACAGGGCTTGATTCACTCCACTGTAAGTCACTGAGGGCACCTTCCTACCCGCACTGTCTCTCTTTGTTCCTATCTATCTATCTATCTATCTACATACATGTATCTATCAACAGTGACAGAGTATTCAAATCTTTTGTTTAAAGGACCTATGATAATTTTTTATATTAAAATAAACCACACAACCAAGTTTAATGTGATAAGGTATTACCCAATTATGCAGTTCCCTTCCATTCTATGGGTCTATTTAGCATCTTCCAGCTCATAGTTTTGGTATTATGGCCTATGACTTTTACTATTGCTGCCTTCAGTGTCACTGTTTGCATAGTGTTGTTTTTATTTACAGTAAAAAAAAATAAAAAAAAAAGCTCTATAGTTTTTCTTTTTTCATTCGTTTTCTGAATTTTTATTTTGTTTTTCAGTTAGTTTTTTTTATTTCAGTTTAATTTTAGTTAGTTTAACAAGTGATTAACTAGTTTTATTTTGAGCAATTTACGAGTTTTAGTTCAATTTTTGTTTAGTTTGAGTCTTAGTTTTAGTCAGAGTAATGTCAGAGGCATCAGTCACAGTGATGACCCTACAAAGAATTATCAGCAACTCTGCAGCTCCTCTTAGTCTGTCGAGCTGAAACTTTACTGTTCTAGTTCACTCTCACAGCTCTCATAGTGTCCTTTTCGGTCGCAGCAGGAAGCTGTTTTCAGAGGAAAGAACCCCACTGTACACTACCTGCTCAGCATCAAACAGCAAACAAACATAGTCAACGACTAGCTGGTGAACATAGTGGAGCACTTAGCAGCTAAAGAGCCAGATATTTCCCCCAGGAGTTGACGGAGAGCAGAAACAGCTAAAAGAGAGTGAATATTGGACTTACATTCACCAGGTGGACAGAAACACGGCTCCAAATGAATAATAATGTTGCTCCCTGTAACAGCCAGATGTGGAAATAAACAGCCGCCTTGTGAGTTTAAAAGAGGACAATATAGCAAAGTTGTGTTTTAAAGCTTGTTGGCAAAAAAAAAAAAAACTGTTATTACAGATTTAAAGGTGCCTAGGGTCTTCTCACTAAAAAAGATCAGTGTTTCTCACCTAAATGTGTTGTGTGTCTTTTTTAAAAAGATACATTTTTGTGTTTAATCTGATAGTGGAGAGACAGACAGACAGGAAATAAGGAGGACATGTAACAAGGGTCCACATGCGGAGTTGAACCAGAGACGTTGTGGTTACATGGCATGTGCAACAACCATTCATCTACCACAGTGCTCAAAGTGTATCTGGAGGTCTAACAAACAAACTGTTGGGTACATTAAATTTTTACTCTAAATGATGCATTGCTTACATCCAAGTTCGCTTACTAGCAGTCTTCTTTTTCACTGCCTTTTTGTTTACGTGTTGCTACATCTGTTGATGCATTAGCGCCTCCAACTGTTGATCAGTGGAGTAGCGTAAAACCGTAAAAACATTAGCCATAGAACTACCAGTGGTCCCCAGGGTACCTTTAAATGAATTTGGTGAAGCATCATAAGCAAAATGTACTTTAAGTATCAAAAGTAAAAGTGCATGAAATTGTGTCTTCTTTGTGTAGGTAACAAAATAAACCTTTAAATGTTTACTGTTAACAGTCTTTAACCATTCTATCTGACTCTGAATCTTTGCTCTCTTTTTCATCTCTCTCCACCTAACCACATCAGCCCATCCTCTCTTCCTCCCTCTTTCTCTCTCTCTCCAGACACTGACACCAAATCCCACAACAGACGCCCTGCCGATCGATACCATGACATCATCAGGGGTGGACATCATCAGTGGGCTGTGGGCGAGGTGCTGACCTGACAAAATGCACACACACACACATGCAGACACGCACACGCTCGTCCGCTTGCACATACAGCAGGTCCTGAGGGACTAAGCCAAGCTGAGCTGCTTCATATCCCATCCCAACCTGTGTAACCCCTGCCTGCCTACCAACGCTGCTGCTGCTGCTACTACTACTGCTGCTGCTGGTGTAGTAGATCTGACTGATGACAGGCCCAGGACCTCTTTCACACACACGTAAACACATGGACACACTCCGAGCTAATAGACAATTAGGACATTCCCCTTGAGTGAGCTGTTGAGAGGAGGCCAGGCTGATGGGTGTAAGTACAGTGAAGACAAAGTACTGCACTTTGAGACTGTTAAAAAGCACTGCAGCTGTCATATTTGCACTATTTCCCCCCTACTTATCAGGATAATGAAAAACAAGTGTATCATAACCCTAATTGTGTGTAATCAAGCATTTTAAGACAGCTATACAGAGCATGAATGTCACTCTCCACTGGTCTATCTGACAACAAAACCTTTTTCATTCCGAACTGACTGACTGGCTGACTGACTGACTGACTGACTGACTGCCTGAGTGATTGACTGACAGACCTGGTTATTGTCTGAATAGGCCCAGACAATAGATGTACATGCGGTTTTATGTCGGTACTAGTTGTGTGAAGCTGTCACCGGCTCTACAGCCAGCTGGGAGGCTCGGATCTGAAGCCGGACAGCCCGAATAAAAAAAAAAAGCAGAAGCGGAGTCTATATCCATAAAAGTAGAAAAACAACTCCCAACTCTGCTTAAGATAGCTGCAAACAGGAAAATCACTCTGTGTTTGTGGTTGCAGGCTTGGCAGCGCATTTCAGCCTTTAGACAGACACACGGATTGACATGACAGAGACAGGAAGGAAAGGAGGGAGGGTGGGGCAGCAACTAGTGATCTTTTATGGAATAGAAACATCTGTAAAATGTTCTACATATTGCTGCATTTGTCTGCCACTATAAGATGCCCCCCGGTGTTTGGAGTTGTGCGGGAGCTCTGCTTGTCATGTATCTGAAGAATGAGGCTCCAATCTTAGAACAACCTAGTTAGACTCTTATTAAAAAGCTTAACTTAAAAAAAACGTAACTTTAATCCCATATTTAGCATTCATAAGCAGTATATAAACATTGAATTACTTGTTTATTACACACTTTAATATAGTAATAAGCAGATATAAGGGCATTTTTAAGTGTTATACATTTGTGCAATTATAACTTTCTGTTATAGGCATCCGTACCTAGTGAATAAACTGGTTTTCATGATTGATCGTACAATATAACATAGCTTTAATCATATTTAATTAAATAGTGTCATTAAGCCTTTATTAACTGTTATACACACATACACAGGCTGGTTTAAAACTGCTGGTAAATGTGTTAAAAACTCATGAAGACATGTTGAGCTTGAAAATTCAGTCTTGACCTCAGAAACAGCAAAAACTAAATTTGACCTAAAAGTCCACTTCCAAGATTTCTTCTGGACTTTCAGGCACATCTGGTGGCCTTCATCAGCAGATGGATGCACAGTTGGAGAGTGGAAAAAAGTAGAAATAACAATGCGGAGGAAGAACTCAGCATCATGGACTGACGTACTGTATTGTCAGACATACTTTGGCACAGTATTTATTTGCAACTGTGGGGGGAAATTTGCTTGATTCTTTTACCAGGTAATTCATCCATTTTCAAAGCTATTTCAGCGAGGAAAATATACAAAGTGTTCCTCATCTCATTTGAAATTATATTCAAATACGTTTCTGTCAAGCAGGAAATGTATTCATTACATGTCTGCACCCTGCCTGTTTTTTAAAGCACATTTTCGCTTCTCTGAATCCGAGATGCTACACGGATGTAAAAAATTCAAAAACAGTTAAGTGAAAATTGTTTTATTTTATTTATTCATTTTTTTGGTTTTGATTTGATAAGTCCCCTTTTGAATCATGCAATCACTAGTCATGTTTGTTGATATTGTTTGGCGATGTCAGTACCCAACTGAGCAGACTGGACACCAACTGTCACTGTTAAATATTTACCAACCACATGGTCATAAACCTCAGATTTAGATTATAATGCAGTTGAGCAATGGTAACACCTTAAGCTTACATGCAGAATGTGATTTTTCTTCACTTTAATGTGATATGACAGGCAAGGTTTCATTTCACCTCTCATTTGATTGCCCATATTGACTCAATTGACCAACTGATTCAATACATATCAGTTGAGATCAAAGTGCATGTTAGACGAACTGGAAACCCTATAAATGGTAAAGATTGTTTGTTTGCCCTGTTATAAAAGTTTTGTTGAAGGTGTATCTGCTAAGACTTTTAATAGGCTAGTGGGAAGAAAAATGGAGAAATAACATTTCTAATCACTGTTTGATCCATTCTTAAACATAGTCTTGAATCAAGTTTTTTAGCATGAATTTGTGACATCATTATAATGAAAGCGAATTAACCGTTAGCTAAACCCTTCCCCCAAACAGGAATTTCAGTTTAGCAACCCTAACTAGGCACAGCAGACCCCCAAAAGCTGTGGTGATATGTATTATAAGTGATTCTCTGTATATTAAGAGTATGGAAAATTCTAGGGGTGGGGGTTAGCCTTTTTGAACAAAGTGTTTGCTTTAATGTTAGCTGCAATCATTAGCATGTTTGGCTAATTAGGTTAACGCCTACAGAAGTTTAACCAAATATAACTCCTGCATATCATACAACATTATTTTGTGGGATTATGGGTTATGTTTTTTTTTTAAAGCCCTGTTTACAACCAGCACATCCACTGTGTAGTATTTCCAGACTTTGTGGAAGCTGATACTGGATGCTAACAGAATTTAATAATCTTAATAATCTTCATTGGATTTGGGGAAGTTTCTACTTCAGCAACCCCAGGGATTGTTACCAGAGATAGCATTACGCTTACCAAACACATTAGTAGTCGTCATCCTAAAAGCGGTCTGTCCTGTAACAGTCAAAGTAAAATATACTGATTGAAAATACACTCAATAAACCATAAATCAACATGCATACAGTACACTGCAATACAACATTTCTATATTTCGATGTCTTTCTCTGGCAGAAAAATGCTGGTTGGGTGCTGGGGAGCACTTCATACCAGCGCTTTTTCAATGAAGTACTATGTATGGCCACCACATATTACTACTCGAACTAACGTTGTACGATAGACTAGCTTTGCCCTTCTGCTCCTCATTATCAACTAGTTTTTCTTATGTTACTATCTATTTGTTTGACATTGTTTTTTACATGAGTACTAACCAGAGGATGCCCCATCTAATATATGATTAGGTACATGAAAATGAGCGACAGTGACGACACCAGCACCTTTCAAAAAAAATAAAAAATCTGCTAGTGACAGTTGTCATTCAGCCAGCGAAATAATAACTGGCTAGAAATGAGGTGTCTGCCTTTGTTTACCTCTGGACAATAGACTGTGAAAATAATGAATGTAAGCACAATGATGTCACCAATTGGTTTGTGTACTCCCGTTTTAAAACCTCAAATTCAGCATTTTGACCATCACCATCTTGTTTTTTTGGAGCCAGAAGTGACAATATTTGGACAAGAGGTTGGAACTGACCCTAACCCTAGCGTTAGCTGCTACCTCGGTTAGCACAATACATTTGACGTCTATGGTAACTGTGGTATTACTACTGCTAATGCTAATTTTGACTAAACAAACATGGGCTTAAAACTAAATGTGGCTACTTACCAGAAAAACTGAACAGCTGATCCCTTAGGGGGTCTTTTAGACTTTTCGGGTGACTGAAATGTTTCAATTAACTTTCATGAACTAAAAACACTAAAATAGCAACAATTTCGCCTATACTCCTATTGTAGTCTCGGGTTACATTATATTATGTACCCTACATAACTAATGTTGTCGCCATGGTAGACTTGTCAATTACAAGGTGGCTACGTCCAAAAGCTTACTGCATTTTATCGTCTATTTTAGTCTACATAGGAACATGATTTACAAAATAAATGTCATCCTGTATTGAAGAAGTCTTGAAAATAGCCGTTGTGACCATAAACTCAATAGGAAAATCTTTACTGAGGTTATAAATCAAGTGAGAATTTTCTTGTAGACTTCGATACAATTGGACTTCTATTTGTAATCAGTGGAGTCGCCCCCTACTGGCCATTTAGAGAGTACTCAGGTTTAAGTTACTTCGGCATTGGCCTCATTTTTTAGACCTAGTGCTTCCCACTTGCTCTGAACCCACTGTAGCAATTATTACTAAAAATGTCCAACTGTGAATCTGCCTCCATTATCAATGTAAACTGCATATGCAGGAATGGAAAGCTTGACCAGCATAGCAACAGTTACTAAGGCGGTCAGTGCTAAGAAAACGGTCAGTTGAGGCTGCCGGCATTGCTTTGGTATGTGGGATATGTCGCACTCAAAGTGACTGTATCTCTTGATGTAACAGGGTGCCATTTCAGCCTGTCACCCACAGCCTGCTGCCGGACCAGATGAGACCATGCAGCAGAAGAGAGGGGAAAGCAGCAGGGTGTATCACACCTCTCCTCCAGCTCAACTCCACGGACTCCCCATGTGTCCTTATATGTACAGTAGCGTGTAATGTATGTGCCTCTCACTTTAATCTCCCCTGTCACTTAAGCCCGGGGCAGACGTTGAAGAAAGGGGAGATTTCTATTCTCAATTCGTCTCCTGTACTAGAGCTCCTTTTCTATCCTCCTGTCCTTTCCCTCCCTCCTGCCATCCCATATTCTTGTCGTCCAGAGAGGAAGGTACAGGGGCGCGAACCTTTCCTCATTCCCCCTCTCTTGCTCAAACATTGCACATTCAGAGTGTGTGGTGCAACACAGTGAAGTGGGCCCATTGAGCCTGTGTGCTCCTCCCTGCATGAATGTATGCGTTTGGAGTGAATTGAGCTTGACTTTGAGTCCCCACGATCCCACCCACCTCCTCTCTCACCACCACCTCCTCCTCCTCCTCACCCACCCTCCCCTTCCATAGCAGGTGGCGCCACTGGCAGCGGGGCAGAGAGAGGGCTTTGATTCCTAAGCCAGTGGACTCAGTGCATATTCAAACTAGGGCCTTTTGTTTGTTGCTGCGAGGCCCGAGTCAGACTCGCATGCAGAGAATACAAATCAGACCTTTGACAGGAGCAGTTAACCTGCCGCTAAATATAGCTGCCCTGGGTCTGAAAGAGATGGAGGGAGCACAGGGAGAGGGAGAGAGATGGAGGGAGCACATAGGGCGGGAGCGATGTAGAGAGTGAACAAAGGGAGAAATGAGAGCCCTTTTTTTTTCATTCCGTATCACCATCTCACATTTTCACATCCTTTGCTTTTCCGCACCAAAAAGACAGAGCTGAATAGCCTATATAAAAGTATACGGATATGACTGCTGAGCCATGCACTGAAGAATGTAAAGCCAGTGTGAGTGTGTGTGTGTGTGTGTGTGTGTGTGTGTGTGTGTGTGTGTGTGTGTGTGTGTGTGTGTGTGTGTGTGTGTGTGTGTGTGTGTGTGTGTGTTGAGGAGGGGGCAAAAGAGAGAATAAATATAAAAAAACAGTCTGAGAGAGAGAGAGAGAGAGAGAGAGAGAGAGAGAGAGAGGGGAGCATGGTGGTGGGGAGAGTGGCAAATGAAAGATAGGGAGAGTCTGTTTAATAAAGCAGCAATCTTGAGGGAGCGAGAGTGAGGGAGAGGAGGAGAGGGAATGAGAAATGTGCTCATACCACAGGGATCTGAGCAGACTGCAAAAGAGGGGAGAGACAGAGAGGAAAGAAATTAGAGAACCAAAAGAGCCAAACAACCAGGAAACAGGACGGGGCGCAGGACTTACAACTCTGCTGGTCCTGTTTGGCCTCTTTATCCTCTCAGATACAGACACCTCTCGCCACCAGGACCACAAAAAAGGGGGCGAAAATGACCTCAGCGGTTGGATGTGGGAGACAATTCACATTATGTGTATTCACGGCTGCCACATTATGCACACATACAGTTCATATGTAGTGAAAATTCAAACCTGTCTTATTGATTGACGGACAGGCAGCATGCAGCAGTATTATGTAATACTACAGCTGTATCAGCCGCAGAGTGATAGATGGTCAGATGTGTGCGTGTGTGTGTGTGTGTGTGTGTGTGTGTGCGTTCTTTCCACCCCGGCCTTTCTAAGATATAAAGTAGCCTAAATCCGCCTTCAGTGTCAGCCCAATAAAACCCTACATCCTGATACTGTTTGACAAATAATAAAACCATGATGAATGGTGGTGCAGTCTCACAATATGCCCACCTCGTCAGCTATACTGAGCCATTATGGAGCCGCAACCACTTCCACTACCACTATACCGCTTGGAGTACCACCTCTACTTCCACTACCCAGGGAGCTGAGCTGTGTAATCCCTGGCAGATAAGGAGAGGTTTGGGGAGATTTGGGAAGCAGAGATCCCGCTGAAGCTGCCAGTCCTCTGCTGTGGAAATTCAACGCCTGGAAATCCCATGGGATTGGATTAGGATGGATATAGAGCCAGTCACTGAGAAGTTGCTGTCAGGGAGCTGCAATGCACACAGTGGGCCACAACACACACACACACACACACATATATATATATATACACACACAGATTGTGCTCTTGAATGGGCAGGCGGTGAGACTTCCTTTACTTGTGCATCAGGCAGTAATGCACTTACCGTCTGTCCATCAGCTCCTATTATGTGCTGCTGATGAAAAAGTCTGCTGAGACCATTTTATAGCAACAAAAAAAAAAGAGGGGGGAAAAAAGCTAAATTTTATGCACAATGGTGATTTTGTAGCAAGGGAGGCGGGACCCAGAATTAATAACAGAAAATGTCGATCATTCCGCCCAGAATTTAAATGCGGGGCCATCTGTAATTTTGAAAAGTTAATTAGCCTAACGCACAACGCGGTCATGTTCAGGGCAAACGGCTCCAAAGTAGAGCTCTCCAGGCAGCCTGCCACCGCCTAATGAGTGTCTCCCGGTGTGCAGGTTTATCATCTCAACACTTTGGTGAAGGTTACATTTGAATAATTTCCAAGCCTTAGTTAGAGACTATTGTTTAATGTGCTTATTATAGCCTAATGGAATTAAGACATTGAGACAAAAGAGAGGGAGAGGCCACGCAAAGTCCAGCATGTACGCTTTTTACGCACAGGCTGTTTGTGCTGCTGCTGATTGGAGCTGTAATATCATCATTATTGCTATTATTACTATTATTCTAATGATCAGATCTCCTGTAAATAAACATTTGAGCTGACACTCTGTCTTGATCAGTGCACATCAGCATCACGATCATGTGTGAGGCTGAATCTCCTCTCTGTGAATCGTTGAGTTGCCTCCGCCGCGCCCCTTTGACCACGCTTGATTCGCAACAATGGGAGGACAGGAGGGAGAGAGAGAGGAGGGGAGGAGGGAGGGAGGAGAGAGGAAAAAGAGAGAGAGAGAGATGAGGGCAGAAGCAGCCAGAGATTCCAGGATCTACAGGGAGGATAAAGGGTGTAGAGTGTCTGCCTCTCGGATCTTTTTTCCCCCTTCTCCCTTTTACCTTCATTTTTTCCTACAAGGGAGAGGCTCTTTTTTTCAAGGGAGGATGGAGAGAGAGAGAGAGAATGAGAAAAAGAGAGAGTTAGAGAGGGGGCGTTTCCCCCCCTCTTCAGTGTGATTTCCAGATATTACCAATACACTGGCGTCGACTTGAGCGCATGAGGAGGAAATTGACAGACTTCCAACAATGGGGTGAGTATGGAATAAAAAAAAATCCTCTAGAGATGCTGCCTCTGCTCCTTCTCTTTCTCCTCTTTCTAATTCTGCTGTTGCTCGCCTGCTTAATGCTGCCATTCTCTTCATAATCCGTTTTCACTTTAAAATGCTGTGTAATAGAATTAACGCAGAGCCGTAAGTCACGCAGAAATGTGCGGCCAATATGGCTCCAGTGCACCGTGAGGAGCTGTCAGTTTTGTCAGGTGGGGCTTATCCAAATGTTTGACCACCATAAAGAACAGGCTCTCCTCGGTGCAGAGAAGCAAAGCGCTCACTGTTTAAGAGTCGCACCACAAAAGCCAACAGTGGTGTCATGGCATAACCTTGTCAGAACCATGCCTTTTTCTTCCTCTTTCTCTTTCTGTCTCTTTCTTTCTTCTTTTTTTGTGGTTTTATTCATTCACTTCCCTCATTTAGCAACTCGCTTCTTTTCTTTTCTTTTTTTGTTAAATTTGCGCAGAGAGAAGTAAGATTTTATAAAAGAAAAAAAAAAGGAAGAGTTGGACGTGACTTCGCTTGTTGCTTACAATTTGCACTGACTTCTCATCCTCTTCCAAACTGACTGGCCTTTATATTGTGTTGCAGATGATGAAATTGACTTTGTTTCTTTCTAATCAAGCTCAGGAAATAATTTGAACACTAGAAAATACAAATAAAGAGAAAAAAGAGCAGTTTTTTTAATGAACAAAAATCACCTTCACTTCTTTAGAAAACCATTTTTATCATTTGTGTGTGACTGAAATGAAGCTACAATTTGACGTGTGCCAGGACTAATACATTAAAAGCACAAAAGCTGATGTGTTTGTGGATGTACTGTGTGTCTACTCGAGGCTCTCAGGCCTTCATTTCACATTCTCTTTCATGTTTTCGCAGCGATCTCGTGTGTAAGTTTTGTGTCAGTATCTATGTGGGCTTAAACACGGCTCTTTAAACTCTACATTTGTATAAGGCGGGAGAGCTGCTCTGACACAAGGACTTGCATAATGTGATGTCCTCCTTCAATTGATTGCTTTCAGCTCACTTCAATGAAATATTCAGGCTGCTCTCTCCTATAGATTCCACCCTTCCCTCCCCTCCTCTCCCCTCGGTGAGTCGTGTAATTCAATAATCAGTGAATTATTTCAATCTTGTATAAAAGCAGTTGCGCCTATAGGTTATAATCGATGGAATTTATAGCATTTGCAATTCAATTCAGTTGGTAGTTTTTAGCAGCTTGTATGTGTGTGAGAGAGAGAGAAAGAGAGTGTGTGGCTGTGTGATGTGCACGTGTGTGTGTACATCTGCGTGCCATAGAGAAAGAACATCAGTTTGAATGAGTGTGTGTGTGTGTGTGTGTGTGTGTGTGTGTGTGTGTGTGTGTTTGTGAGCCTCCCTGCGTGCCTCTCTGTGTGCATGCATGCGCTCAGCCCTCAGGCACGTTGGCAAGCATGAACTCCCTGAACTCAATCCTTGTCCATTAAATTCCTATTGATCAAGCAGCAGAGAGAGACATAAAGTTCCATCTCCTCGGTTTTCATGTGGGCTCGGCTCAGAGCTAGCGCCCGTCTTTTTAGACTCTCTTACCCCCTGTAAAGAGGAGAAGAAGAAGAAGAAGAGAGAGGAGAGTGAAGGAAATCGGAAAAAAAGATTGGTTGAAGCCTTGGGAATCCATTAGAAGAGATGGATGAAGAGAGAGAGAGGAGGGGGGAAATAGGAATGAGCCAACAGTTGATTACTAAATTGTAGTTAGTGCTTGTGTGTGTGTGTGTGTGTGTGTGTGTGTGTGTGTGTGTGTGTGTGTGTGTGTGTGTGTGTGTGTGTGTGTGCGTGCATTGGAACACATGATTATACGTACATGTGCTTGAATCTGTTTAATTGTTAGCGTTTCATTTTACACAAGCATGCCCATGTGTTTGTGTGTCTGTGCTTTTTTTTTTGCGCAATGCACATGCACGTGTGTGTGTGTGTGTGCGAGCGTGTGTGTGTGTTGCTTTACATGAGCAGAACGGGGGAGACTTCCATTTAGTAACGCAGCAAAGCAGCACATACTGTATCTCTCCAATGGGAGCTGTCCTTGGTTCTGATCCGTGGCCCTTCTCCTCCTCCTCCTCCTCCTTCTCCTCCTGCTACCTACCACCCACCTCCCCCAACAAACACACACACACACACACACTCCCCCCCAATCATTCCCTTCCTGCCCTCACCCCCCCCCCCCCCCTTTCCACCCTGTTGATTGACATCCACATACTCTCCATTTGGCTCGCTAAAGGCTCTGTGTGTGTGTGTGTGTGTGTGTACACGTGCATGAGAGCTTGTGTGTGTATACATGCTTCAGCTAGTGTGGCTGGTGGAGGTTTTTTTGTTTTTTTTTTGGTGGGGGGGCAGTGTGGGGGAGGGACTGGGCCATCCTCAGAGGGCCTTGAGCGGAGAGGATGCCGGGTAGGAAAAAAAAAAAAAAGCAAGGAGTGAGAGGAGGAAAAACAAAACATCTGTGTGGTAATTGGGCTCCCCTTAGTATTGTAACGCATACATTGACATCTGTTTGATAATTGGCTACCCTGGCTCCTCGGCGTGTGTCATGCTAAATGCCGGTTTGGTGGAAAGCAAGAGAAAGAAATAAATGAGGAGGGGTGGGAGGGAGGAGGAGAGAGAATATGTGTGTGTGTGTGTGTGTGTGTGTGTGTGTGTGTGTGTGTGTGTGTGTGTGTGTGTGTGTGTGTGTGTGTGTGTGTGTCTGTCTGTGTGTGTGCGCGTGTGTTATTGTGCACATGCGTTTGTGTGCGTCTGTACCAATGGGGGGAAGGGACACTCACATTTGTTAGTATTGTAAAAGCTCCACAGGTCTCCTGTGCACACATTGTCTCTTTCATACAAGAAGGCCCTACCTATGCGTTGTCTCTGAGCGGAGGTGTGCGCGAGTTCACAGCATGCATTTAGCCTGGCAGATCAAAAAATATAAGTGCTAAGTGTCAAGTGATTGTTTACAGCCTCTTCTGCTCAGCCTCTGGGGTTTGCTAGCGCGGTGATTCGAGCCACAGACCCAGAAGCGATATTAGCTGCTTCCGCAATTTGTTCAGAGCTTTAGAGGGGAGAGGCCGTCAAATTGCATAGATAAATATGTTGAATAATTGATGCGGTGCATAGTGGGGAGCTGTTTGGGAGCACGCTGGAGATTGCCGGTGATGCCTGTGCAGCCTCGCAGACAGTCTGTCTGTTTGAGACAAGCCTGGCGTGTGTTTCTATCCTCACAGGGTCTACACATTACAACACTTACTCTTATCCCGACGCTCTCAGATGCATGCTCAGATCTCGCGCAATCAATCCACAGTGTGTGGGTCCAAGCTTGCGGGTTTAACAAAGGGTTTGTGATGTGAATTTTTAGATCATCCTTTGCGTCTCCTGTCTAGCTGAGGTGAGGAACGACTCGTATCAATAGGATTCATGTTTGAAACTCCTTTCACCTCGTCATCAGACGTGAAGGTTTAAGCCGCTGCTTAAAAAAACTAATTCCTAGTAATACCTTATAATACCTACCTATTCTGTAATCCTGTAGATCTATACAAGAGTGTCAGAGCTTATAGTAATGGGTGAAGGATTAATTTGGGGATTTCTCTTAGATGACACATGGGAAGTGGTTGGACTGATTCAGACCAGCTGGACAGACCTCCAGGACAGTTAAGAGCTAAGATGTGAAGTCCCACAGGAGGCGCGAGATCGAGGAGGGGAGTTGCTCGTCCTCGCTCCATCTCCTTCCCTAATGCTGTCTAATGTGAAAGCTTATGGTGAGTGGAAGCAGAAGAAAGAGTTGTAAAGACACGGGGATTTGAGATCTCAGGGCCTCGGATCCATGAGGTTACTATCGGGGGCTCCAACCTCCTATGAAGAATCCGAACGTTTTCAAAACCCTCTCGCGCCGTTTTTTCTTTGCCTTTTCATCCTTTTTTCCTCCACTCTACCCTCTACCCCCCTTTTTTTTTTTTTTTTTTAAAGTGTGGTATTTCACATGCAGAGGTGTTTAGAATAATAGCAGGAATCACTCCTTTCATGTAGTCTCTTTCAGTGCAGAGGAGCGCGCCGCGGTGTTCTCCTCCGTTTGATTCCGGGTCCTTGAAGATGCGAGGGCAGAGGGATGTGAAGACTGCTTATCTCTTCCTGACACAGCCAATCATGTCGTAGAATGACAGTCCGAACCCAGCTGATACCCCCCCTACAATCCCCTACTGCCGCCGTCGCCACCGCCGCCGCCACCCTCTTCTTTCTCTCACACACTCCCTCCTGCTCCCTATCCATTCCTTCTCTCTCATCTCTCTTGAAATTACACACAGTCTCTTCCTCTTTTTTCCCCCTCCTCCTCCTTCTTCTTCCCATTCTGTTCCCTGACATTTCCCTTATTTCTGTCTCCCTTCGCTGCCTTTTCTTTCTCTCACTCGGATGCTGTCATGTTGCCTCACTCTGTCCTTTTCTCACTATATCTCTCTCTTTCTTTCTTTCTCTCGCACACATTGGAAAACATGCACACACGCCACCTCCGAGTCTGCTTATTCCTCCTTTTAAAAAAAAGCCTCTCCTTTGTATCTGTTTTCTCTGGGTTTTTTTCCTGATTCTCCTCTCATGTGTGCAGCATGGGGGCTCGAGCTCGCAGCACTGCGGGGGCAGTCCTCACTCCCTCAGATGTATGCGTGTGCGACTGTGGCGCTCACTGATAAACACAGGGACAGGGATGGCAAAGCTCACATCTCCCACTTCCTTAATCACACTCAGTCAGGGTTCCAAGCACTATAAAAAAAACAAAAAAAGCAACAACAAAAAAAATTAGGCAAAACTTTATTGCGCCGTAGTGTGCAGTGACAAAATGACTATTCATGTAGGCACGGCAGTCCATCACACAGCCATATCTTCTCTCTCTATTCTCTCTCTTCTTTCTCTCGTTGCTTGCCTGGTGCTGACTGCAAATGTAGCTGGTGTGGCGGGAGACATGGCGAGGAGCACATGCTGCGTTTTTATTGTCGCATTGTAGTTGATGCTATTAAAACACAAGAGGTATTTACACTCAGAGAGGACTGCTATACATTACAGAAGGAGCAGGCATAAAGCAGACATTTACACATCTACACATACCTATATTTAGATGGATATAGCTTTAATTTGAAAGATTAATTACTCAATAATTATCAGTAGTTTTCCTCTCTTAAAGCAAATCGAACTTTAATATATCTGTGTGATAAATACAGACAACAATCTGCAATCTTTCCCCATGCAGTATTGCTTGTCTTTCATTGCAAATTATTTCACTAATCAGTCCCAAAAGAGTTGTGTTCTTTCCCTTTCTCTTTCTCTTTTTTTTCTTCTTCTTACAGGAACTGGACACTTTCAGCAGCTTATGAAATCCCCACCCTTCCCTCCAGCTCTCTCTCCTGCTGTATAGCGTCACACAGAGGGAAAAAAGGGGGGAGGGTGGTGGTGGGAGGAGAGAGTGAGAAAGAGAGAGAGAGAGAGAAGGTGGAGTGGAAGTGAGGTGGCGTGACCGTTTGCTCCCGTCTCGACCACGGGTATTCTTGGGTTGATAATACAGATGTCGATGTTATTGCTTGAGAATACGCGTAGCTGAGCGGAAGCTGTCCTCGACGATGATGAAATGAACGCTCCTACCACGTTCCCCGGAGATGTTTAAAAGCGACCCTTCTTCCAGGTTGCGAACTTTGACGCGAGGAGCATCTGTGTCGGCGATTGTAATCCTCTCCTGTAAAGTCCTGCTTGTGGTCCTCCTCCTCCGCTGCTACCCCAGACTTGCCCTGCTCCTCCAACCCCGGCATCCTCTCGGCCTCTGCAGGAAGTAAGATCCTTCCAAGCGTGCATCACACACCTTTTTAGCTCTGATTGTTCATCCGCTTGACAGATGCCCTTATCAGAGTGCGTGGTGAAGAGGGGAATCCAATAAGTGCACACGGTAGAGAGAGAAGGGGGGTTGGCTAGCTTGATGGTTTGGTGGAGGTGGAGGGATGGGGAGGCTGGGCCCCCGATGGCAGGAAGACACAACTCTGCACGACAGGACAGAAGGTCCAGCAGTTGCACTAGCTCCTGTGGCTCTCCGTGTATAAGGTCACAGTAAAAGAGCAAATCCAATATCCAGACAGGCTTGCAGGCAGACGGGCGGGCAAACAGGCTGGCGGGCAGGTAGGGGCACGGGCATGAACGCATTTAGAAAGTCAGAGATAAATCTCAGTCTACTCTCAGCTGTTCTCCAAGCTGCCTGGAGGAGGGGCTGCGAGAAAAAGAGACAATAAGACAGACAGACAGACAGACAAATATCCACTAGCCTATATATGAAAAAGCCTGTGTGGATCAAGTTTTTAGAGGTAGAATTCTGTTAAAAGTACACTACTCATATATAAAAAAAAACCCACTTTGCTCTTAATGTTATTTTTTTTGGTGATTTACTTGTACTGTCTCTACTTCTAGTATCATGCAGGGTGGTCAAAATTGTCAATTTCCCCCACTCTACTAGTTTGCAGGGCATTGGATCATATTAGTGTTATTGTAATGGGGTGTAATAAGATTATTCAAATCCCTCTATTTCACAGTGGGTGAATGTGATGGTGGGGCTCATCCATGTAAAAGGGCCCTTTGACAGAAACTGTGTCTGTGTGCTAAACCCTGGAAATTCCCAGCCAAGAGGATTCTCCACGCCACTCCCTAGAGACTCCACTCACATCAGCGCCACTGTGTCTCTGTCACTGTGCATGCATGTGTGTGTGTGAGTGTGTGTGCACGCAATTTTCCTGCTTCTTCTTCCACACAGCAATTAAAGATCCAATTGATTTCCCTGCCTACACTGATTACCTGCTTCACTAGTTTGGTTTTTCTATGATATCTGATTTAATACTGTGATTATATACAGGGAGCTGACACAATAACACGAGCGCCTCACATTTTAAAACAACAATACTACAATTGTCAATTAATTGATTTGGACAATCAATGAATTTAGTAATTCTTCATGGAACAATTCTCATTCCCCCCTTTCATATGTGAAGATTTCCTGTGTTTCCCTCCTTTGTCTTATATGATGGCTGAAATTCTTTGGCTTTAGAATTTGGACTCTGAGAACTTGTGTCAGGCGTTTTAAAATGATTATCTGACATTTGATAGTCAAAAAGATTCATCAACTAATCAGAAAGGTATTCAGAAGATTAATTAATAATGAGACTAATTGTTCGTAGCAGCCCAAAGCAATTATTACCAAAAGTAGTATCTTTTTTTTTACTGGCTATTGTATTGTATTACATTGTATTCTACAGGTATATAAGTCTATCCACTCCCTGTGCTCACTGTAGCTGCTTTGTCTTGTTAACTCCATGAGATATTGGTACCACTCGATCTTCCACTTGACATACCATTGGATTGATGTTTCTCCTGGCTGCACACACATGAACGTGCATGGAGACATTTACGCAGCTGTTTCTTCAATACTCGTTTTACCTTTGTTTTTGTCTCAGCTATGGACTGACAGGAATATATGGGAACACAGATTTGAACTTAACGTCTAGTTTGGTATTCATATTAATGCGCCAAATTTGTACATATTAAGATGACAAACCATACCCTGTGAACGTCTTTAGGCGTCAAAAATGTGGTGAGTTGATCAGTTTATATGGAGAACTTCTACATACAATCATTGCAAAAGAGGAAAACGATTCCCCACTCAATCTGTCTTGTATGAATCGAGGTTAAGAAAAAATATTGATTGAATTGGGCTTAATTAATAATATTGATTCACGGTGACATTATTAACATCTGTAACCTCAGCCACCACAGTTCAAAATTACCTACGCAATTGATCCACCTGTCCAGAATACTAAATGACAGTTGCCTATAAGGCACATGATAGGTACGTGGCGCAAATGTACCCACGAGCAAAAGCCCACTGTAATGACCGCTTCCTGGGTGTCTAGAGTGTGACGTCATTTCCTCTTTTGAGTAGTGGGAGTTTTATTTTAATGGGAGAAGAAGCACGTCCGAGCCTTGTTGCCGACATTATGTTTAAAGAATATTTCAGAGCACTGAAACCGTAATGTAGGTGTACGTACAGTCCAACGCAGCTCCCTGTGTCAAAAAGGATAGGGTATGTTGACCCCAACCAATGGCATGGAGGCCTTAATGGTCCAAATGCCTTAAGATGTTTAAAATGTTAACAAGGTATTTTTCTTAAGATGTAAAAACACTGAACAAGAAGGTCCAATCTGACTTCCATCGAAATTCAATCAATTAATGAGCTTGGTTGATGCACAAGTCCACGTGACATGCTACTGATATTTGGAGGGTGTGTGCGTACAGACTCCTCTGGGAGCTTCTGTGACCAATAACACCCTTCACTGTAAAGGTTTCAGACGTTTACATGTTTCTTCAGAGAGGCATAATTCCAGTTTAAGAGTCTACAGCCAGTGCTTAGGCTCAGCAGTGCTTTGAGCTTAATGCATGACATGTTTTAGCTGTGTTAGCATAACATTCGCAACCTAGCACGAAACAAACTGAGAATGATAGGAATATCAGCAAAGTATCGTACCAAATAGTGCCACGTAATTTTGACCCGATGATGAAACTAGAAGATAAGTTTATGGATCACCAAAGTTATTAGAGGGGGTTAGGGTTAGGGTTTAAGGGGGTTACCATAACCCTTAGAATTTATCTTGGGGGGGAAGGGGCATGAATGTGTGTACTAAATGTAATGGCAGTCCATCAAATAGCTGTTGAGACATTTCACTCAAAACCACAAATATCAATCTCATGGTGGCGTTAGAGGAAAAGAAGATGTCAAAATAAATCAGAGGGATTCATCCTCTGGGGGGCAATGAATGTCTGTACCAAATTCTGTGCCAATCTATTCAATAGATGTTGAGATATTTCACAAGATAGTAAACTTTTGACCTGCTTGGAGCCGCTATATGAGATCAAGTGTTCATCCTCTAGGGACCCTGAATATTTCCACATAATGTCAGCTCAATCTGTCCAGTAATTGATGAGATATTTCAGCTTGGACTAAAGTGGACCAATAAACCGATATTGTCATCCCTATAGAGCCAATCTGCTAGCACGGCAGAAAATATATTCATATACAGTACAATCAATGACCTGTTTCAGTTTCTAGAGAATATTATGTTGTTCAGATGCACAATCAATTGAACTGCCTACACTTTTCTGTATAATCAGTGACACTGCATACACGCCCAACGCTCATATCACCTATATTTCTTCATCATTCACTTCCTACAGGGCTGATTATGAACGCCATTAATCTGTTGTCTTTGCTCTTCAATAGCAAGCTGCCTCTCAACAGGAATGCAGCGAAACAGGGCTGACAAACAGTCTGCTACACTGCATCTGTGTGTGAGCCCACATCAAAGCAACCTCCTTCAGACTCCACCTGGTCAGCTGGAGCCCCTCCTCTCTGACCCACCATCCATCCTCCTCCTCCTCCTCTGCACTTCATCCTTATCCGACCCTTTCCCTCCGTCCGAGCCATCCCCTCTATACCTCCGCTCTCCCCTCGGTCTGCAATAACCACAGCACTAAAGCAAACACAGACAATGGACTCTGAATGAGTAAGTACATCTTGGATGTGGCCATGCGGTGATAGCGGTTATTCCCCCCTCGATGGGTCACTCCATTACAATTACCCTGTAATATTTATCCAGACAAACAAAAGGCCTGATGTGTGCAGGAGTGGCTGGAGGGATCTGATGGATAGACGGATGGAGAGAGAAAAAGATGCTGCAGGTATAGAAGGACGGAGATGGAGAGAGAGAGAGGGAGGAGGGGATGGAGGGAGGAAATCACAGTGCAATAAGAGCCCTCTCATTAGGGCCTGTCTTTATCACTGTGCAGCTCCTATGAGACGTGGCAGATGAGAGGAGGGAACAGAAGGCCAGGAGGAGAGCAGAGCTCAGATTAGGATCCTTATTGCTATGATAATCACTGTTTGTCATCCAATGCGCACATTTCACACCTGTGGTAAATGTATGAGCGAGAGAAAGAGTGTGAGAGGAACAGTGATAACAATGTGTGTGTACTGTATGTGTGTGTGTTTGCATACGTGTGTATTTCTGGCACGGAGGGCGCGCACGTGAACGCAAGTGCGGACGCATTTAGAATGAACAAATAGATAAAGATAGAATTAAATAAATAAGTAACAATCACATGCATTGCTCTCGGTGCCTGGCAACCGGATCTCTCCGTTGCCTTGGAAACAGTTGCTACAGAATGTGAGGTGATTGGCAACCGTGACAACGAGGAGGGAATAACATTTGACCCCGCTTGCTGACGAGGGGAGGCGAGTTGGGGGTGGAGGGAGGGGAGTTAGAAAGGGGAGGGGGGGTGGAGGGGGGTTGGGGGGGCGGAGGGTGAAAAAGAGAGAATAGTAGATAGAAGATGGTATCAGAGAGGGCGTATTTAGAAATTCATCCTCTGAAGCTGCCTCACTCTCACTCCTTTCTTAACACACACAACCTCTTCTCCCCCCCTTGCACATGCACACACACTCACACACACACACAGACACACACTCTTACTCTCACTGATACAGTAACACCACCATGCATTCAGACGCATACATGCACGCACACACGCTTGATGCTTTAACATACCAGCACTCGTGCCAACCCAAACTCACACTCACCACCCACCACCATAGCACACACACACACACACACATGCACACACACAAACACACACACACACACACACAGTTGTCTTCAGGACTCGACACATTACACACTTAAATCTACACGTCCCAATATCACATGTAAAAATCTGCGCAGGGTGTGTTTGAAATGGCATGAAGGTGTGTCTGCAAGCAACTGCGAGTGTGCGTTGGCTCTTTTCGTGAGTGTTATCCAACACTACACTGCACGCACACTTTTAGCACTAATACTACCACAAACACTATACAGTACAGACACGTATTAATCAGGGAGCCATTTCTTTGCTCCTAAAGCTACACTTTGCCAAACAGAAGGCAATGCGAAATCACAACCGAATCATGTGCCAAGAGGAGAACCCCTCCCCCCCCTCCCATCTTTCCTCCTCCTCTTATTTCCCATCCGATTGCACTTTCCGTCTTTCCATCCCTCTCTTCACTCTTCCCCTCTCTCTGCCTGGCTAAACTAATAAGGGTGTGATTAATGGTCTGCTAATTGCTGTAATCTCAGTTAATTAGAGTCGAGATTCTTCAGTGGTGGAGTGCTTAGGGAGAGATGCATGTTGCACTGATCTGGAGGTACAGGACTGGCAACACTCCACGTAGACAGAAAAAGAGACGTACTCACAGACACGGCAACGCTGAATAGTGTAGTACAGTAGTACTATCTCACTCCAAGTCTCGCTTTCTTTATTTTACACGCCTGGGCACACGTAGAGTACAAATGATGCTGTTTGAAACGGTGTACAGGTGGAGCAAAGGCGTTTAGATTTGTACAGTTTACAACTGCACTATAATTGTTACAGTTTGGTCATTTTCTTTGTTATATGACTCCGAAAATCCCATTTAAGATGCTCCTGTATATTAAGAATTATTTTCATTATTAACCAATCTGTTGATTCATCATTTTGTCTATAAATGTCCCAACAAAAGTAAAAAATGATCCCTCACATTTTTCCAGGGTCTAATGTGACGTCTTCAAATAGTTATCAATCTGAAACTCCATTAAATATCATGTAGGACAAAGAAAACCAGAATAGATTCTCACTCTCTCAAAGGTGGGACCATGCAATGAATGTTTGGTTATTTTGCTTTAAAAAATGTTTGGTTATCAAAATGGTTGCAGATTTGTTTTCAATGAATCATTTCTGCTTTAGTAGAATTCTGCATTTTCATGTGTCTCATTTATACAATCCAATATGAGGTGTGTTATCTGACATATTGGCAAGATCTCGTGAAATTGCAGATTTTGTATATAATTGAGATTCTGTAATGTTATTTGTGTTATTTGTTAAGTTGTTTGTTGTTGCTGAACACTTAAAACACACTTTAAAATGAGATTTTAGTGTAACTCAATAAAGTATTGCTTGGCAAATGAAAATAAATATAAATGGCATATATATTTAACATATTTGATTGTTTTTTTCTCATATAATTACCTTTTTTTTCATCACAATTTAAATAGGTCTTCGACTCATTTTCATATAAAGAAATTCACAAATTCTTGCCTCTTTCACCCAAACTTTAGTTTTAACATTTTAAATTCTAGTCATATGTAAGTAGTAATGCCTTGGGTTTATAACTATGAATATTTCACTCAGTGTGAAATACATTTAGTGATGCACTGGAACATGTACTCACAGGTTATACAGTATCTGGGGCATTTTGTGTTTGGAAATTATATAACTTTATATTTTCCTTAGGTAAAATTCTAGGGTAATATTTGAGTTGAGCTGATTCAAATGTAACAGCAATTCTCTCCAATGTTATGAATAACATAATAGGACGTCACTCATGTTTTCACACCTCCTGTTTAAAAATGAGTAACATTATTTGACATATTTTCAATGGTTAGTCTAAATTGTATTTTTCTTTAAGTGTATTTCTGATTTTTGTAAAGGTAAGCCTTCAAATCTTTGACCCATATTCACTCTCTGGTTCCAGTGCCTGGTGTGTCTTTCTGGGTGTGTTTTTAACTGAGAGGTGTGAAGACTGGAGCCTCAGCCCTGAGGATATACATGTACCCAGTGTCACGCACACACACACATACACACAGTCACTAACACACAGATCCTCACTTGCGCACAGACACGAACGCATACACGCTCTGATAAGCACACCCAGTCTCTCACACACACACACACACACACACACACACACACACACACACACACACACACACACACACACACACACACACACACAGAGAGAGAGCAGATGTGGCAGTGTGGATGCACATGTATCCAACGCCTTATGCCTATACCAGTGAGGTGGGCTCCAGGTAAACCGGAGTGACAGCTAGGTGTCTGTGGGACTCTGTCCAGACGTGTGAGGACCGGGACAGCTGGACTGCCGCCCAGATGTGGATTCGTCAAACGTACGGCCCGCGAACACACAGACACACACGCACCAGATGTGGCAGCAGGAGTCATAACACAGAAGGCCCCAGCTGTGCACATGTCAAGAAAAAGGTCATGAAGGACCACCTCCTCTTGTCTGATGGCACTCGTCAAACTTCCTGCGATGGAGGACAAATGGGGTTAAATCAGACTGACAATAGCTGCCAGTGTGTGTAAAGACTGACAGGCGCATATGAACGTGTGTGTCTGCACGTACATGTTTTGTTTACTCGTGAGTAGTTTTTCTTCTGCTTTTTGTTAGTTGTTTCAGTAGTTAGTTTGGTTGCGTGGGTGTAGAATGGAATAGATTGCGCATGGCACCGCACAAACTTATGGCACCCCCCCCCCCCCCCCCCCCCCCCCCCCCCCCCCCCCCCCCCCACCCCCTCTTCCCTTTTTTTGACGCCTCCACACACACCCCCACACACATACTGGGACCTGGCATAAGCTGCTCCTCTAACCATTCGTGTCTAACTACTTTACATTCCTACCACCAATATTATGTAATGTGGCATAATGCTAAATGTTAAAATTCAGCCTTGCAGGAGATCAGTTCTGTCCGGAGGGATTTGGAAGTTTTAAGATTAGTTGCTCACTCCTTCCGCTCCTTTCTAATAAACACAGGCCATTGTTTAGAGTAATGCACTGATGTAACAGCCATTGAGTGAATAGAGAAGCTACCCTTCTCTGGGCCCAGAGCAGTACCGTTACTGGAAGGCAACATCAAGCATGCCATCTAGTGTTCATTATCAGAATAACAACTTCCAAGCACTAGGTGGAAAATTGCAGTCACTCTGTAATCACACTTCTTAATATGTACCTCTTAATGTGTGATTGCTGCATATCCCATCATATGTTTTATGGCAATGGTTCTTCCACATGCTTTAATAAGGACTATTTATTTAAGCTTTCAAATATCCAGTTTCATGAGAACGTGAGTGGACGTAGTTCCTCTGCAGCGTGCACAAATGTGTCACTTATTCTTTCTTATTTCTTAAAATAGAAGTGAACATTTATTTGATGATGATTCATTTGACACTTTTGATAATATAGTAACTATTTTGGTTAAAATTGCTACAAATAGCTTCTCAAATGTGAATATTTGCCGATTTGTATGACATTAAAGATCAATATATTTGGGTTTTGCCCAACGAAATGTCATGTTAGTCTTTAGAATATTGTGCTGGCCAGTTTGTAGTATTTTCTGACATTTTTTAAAAACAAATTATTCAGTGAATAAGTGATATCAATACTGCCACTATTGTCCAGTTTTAAAGCACTTCATATGAGTCATTCACTATTAGATTAGAAGCACCTTTACTTCCAGGACTGCCAGGACCAAAGGGAATCTATTAATCAAAGCCCCACCCATTCCCACCTCAAATTTCTTTCCACCATTTCCATTTTTTTTTTTTTTTCCATTTTAATTTTAAATCCAATCTTCAAATAGTTGGTAATATCTGGGAGGAATGTGAGGGTGCTGCAGTTCAAACTTTAAACCTCAAACATTTAAATAATAAGGAAGTAGTCTTGTGAAAATTCACAGATGGAAATATGGAGGATGTCAAATCGTTTATCTGCCCATGGCGAACAACTTTGTCAATTCACGTCTGCGATTCTGAACAACAGCAGCTGCGAGCAATCTTTCGCATTTTCTCTAGAAAATGCACCTTCCAGTTTATAATAGGCTTCTGGCAAAGCTACCCAACCAGACTGTTTATTCATGAAATGCTATGTTAAATTTATTATTGTGTGTATATAATGTCGGAAAACACACATGGGGTCTTCTCTTCCCTTTGGCTGCGAGGCTGTTGCTATATTTTGACCTTCTCCCACTGCTCAAACGCAACAATTAAACTTAAGACGAATTTAAATTGCATGTTTATTTGTTTGAATAATAGCTGTTTTTGACTCACTACCTGCAGTAGCGTGCTAATTAGTCTCCTCCTGAGATAATTAAATATTTCCAGCCTTGGTAAGTTCAAACATTGCTCAGAGAGCCCAGGGGAGGTTAATAATTACTGTAATTGACTATAGACGGCAGCATAATGATTTATTCTGCCAAGTGTTTTCTTGGGATTACAACTAATGTTATTGTTTTATAAATGCGCCAACTCTCTTCATCAAATGGGGAGCAGAAAAAGAACTCGGCATTAATATATTAATACGGCACATGAATATCATTTACATTAATACTATCACATGTGTTTCTGCACTGCGTCGTCTGAATGTCTGCTCACATATCCCGAGGGCACACACCAGTAATATAGTCATACTATTAGTTCATAGTAAAAACATGTAACAACAGTATTTGTATGCTGATGCAGCACAAATACATCCATACCATTAAAATATTTAGGTTTCTGCCGTGGGCATTTTACACAGAATTTCCTGTACTTGAACATTCTGATACTCTTTTCCTCCTGGAACAGATGGCTCAGTATTTTCTCATTATTCAGTTTATTTAGCCATAGTTCTAAGTAAAACCTTCATCTCTTTTCCTTTTTGCTCTGCTGTTTTATGTGTTCTATCCAGATAATTGCATTATCCTTTGTGGCCTTCTCCCGGTGCCTGATTGTGTTTTATAGGTTATCTGAGGAAAAAGATCCAATCAAGGCTCCAAATGCCCCTGACCTCAGGGCAGAGCCGGTGACATTTCCTGTGTGTCTGCAGCTCTGTCTCATGACTGCGTCTAGTGAAAAGAAAGACAGAGACTGCAAATCTGCTTTTTGCCGATATGTCCATTTCTACTGAGGCAAACGAGCTTTGATGATTTAACCCTGTTATATCAGAAGCAAAATCAAAACATATGAATCCCCAACTTTCACAGTGCTTTTAAATGCCAGAAACAGTTGTTTCTATGATGATGTTGTTTTATGTGTAAACTCAAGGGCCCTAGCTATAGGATTTTAGAAATATATCATCATGAGTCCAGACCCTGTAATGTAACTGCCGCCTTTTTACATTTTTTTGTCTTAGACTATAAAGAAATTCTGTTTTTAATTATTTAAATTTATCTGAATGGGATTATTTAGGTTACTGTTCATTTGTTTGCCCTGAAAACTGCCTGTAATAGAAGGAAGAAATATAACCTTTAATTGTTTGAACTGCAGTTTCTTTACTAGTGTAGAGCTAGCTAATCCTACTATCATAAATAAAATACTGTTTAAATGCTTAACTCACATACTTTCAAGCTAGAGGGTTAGATTTATGCTTTATTGATTGTGTTTTTTATCAGAATGTTCCATTTGTAACATTACGATTGAAAAAGCTTTTAAAATGTGGATTTACAAATTATCTTGACGTCTTGCACAATGAGTTAGGCTGGATTTCCTGGAGAGTAAACTTCCCCAATCAAGTGCTAACGTTAGCTAACGTAACACTTAAAGCTGTTAACACCACAGGCTACCAAACAGAGAGGAATTAATACAAATTAAATGCCAGGCCGGATCATCTGGAAGGATGAACTCTCACCAGTGTGGTTAGAGTTAGATTAAGTTTAAAGTTTAGGATTATGTGCACTATTAAGAAAGACAACACATTCCCCAAATCTCTGGAGAGTGTCACAAATTGTCCTTGTGGCTGATTCAAACTAGCACCAACCCTAATACAATGGGTGTGCTACTAAAACATGAACTGTTAACACACACACCAATAAAGCTGCTGCTAACCTTAAAAATGACCCTGGGTAAGGTTAATGTAGTAGGTAGGTAGCAAGCTAGTTAGCTAACATTTAGCAGCTCACAATACCGTGGCGCCAAAAAGCAGACAAACATACTATTTATTCCCCACTGCTGACACTTTTTGGAAGTGTAAAAAAAAAAAGAAGAAGAAGAACCACGATCCAAACTGATTTTGTACACAGTATAGCTCTAACAACAACACTCACTGCGTCAACATGTGTAGAAATCAGACGCTTGACAGGCTTTCAGTGTCTAATTATGGTGGCTAAGCTATGATTGCACAACCACTGAGTTTAGTGAAAGGTCACCTCTCAGGAAAAATAAAGAGAACATGACCTCTGTGTCCTCAATTGTGGCTATGGCTCTGGTCAACTCACGATTTCATCCAAAACTAGTAACCACAGCAGTTACTGTACATCTCCTATTGTTTCCCCAGGGATACAGAAGACTCTGCAGGGTGTTTCTTTACTTCACTGCATCTTCTTCTCCTGCTCAAACAAGTGTTTACCAGCTCACCTCACCATAATCAAAGATCCAAACCATCTCCACTCATTCCTGTATTAAATATATGTATATATACAGTATGCTGCTCTGCACAGTATATGAACATCCGCTGCAGGGCTACTGTAAACCAATTACCTCTTTGCCCTGGGCTACAAGCCAAACACACGTCTCCTTGCAGCAAATTACCTCAAGGTTGGGGAAAAAATTCCACTTCACACAGACTTTCTGCCTCATCTCAACAGAACCAACAGGGATGGCGTGGACCCAAAGACTCAGCAGGCCTGCAGACTTCTACACTGCCCCAGTATGTCTTGCCCTTTGTCCTGTTGTACACCTTGATGAGAACAAGCCTCGAGCCTGTGGTGAGATGAAGTAGTCTGCTGTATTAAATTACTCTCCTAATGCAATAAATAGTGTCATTGTTGTTCTCATTATCATAATCATTAGAGGTTAATTACAGTAAGTCATTGGGGACTTGAAATTTCCATGCTGGAAAATGTAAATTAAGAATTTGTTTAGTGAGTCTGCCTACATTAATTAAATCGAATAACAAAAGCTTTTGAGAACCCTTCAGAGATTTTCTTTTAATTCCATAGAATTGAGTTTTGTTTACTGATTAGTAACAGACATTTTAGGCATCAATTTGGCATCAAAGTGCAGTACAGAGTTTGAATTTGCCTCCATTTCACACACAGTGTAAAGGACTCAAATAATGCATGCAATTATATAACATTAATGTAATATGACAAACTCAATATGCACTTTAAAGGGTCAGTTCACTCAAATTAGACAACAATACATACTGGTCATGAAGATAATAATAAACTTTAATAATAAACTTAATTGCTATAGCACCTTTCAAAACCAAAGTTACTAGGTGCTTCACGCAACACAATATTAACAGAATAACATACACAAAACACAATAAAAACAATAATATAAATAGATGAAACATTAAACAATAAATAGAACAACAAAAAGCAGCAGTCATACAATATTACAGAAATGACTGTCTGTACAAGTGGGCCTTTAAAAGCTTTTTAATATGAGGTACTGACTCAGCTGACCTGATACTGAGGGGGAGTTTATTCCACAGTAGGGCTACAGCAGTAAAAGCATGGTCTTTAGTTTTAAGCATGGTCTTTAGTTTTAAGCATGGTCTTTAGTTTTAAGCCTGGACCTTGGAACATGTAACAACATCTGATTCTCAGATCTGAGGGATCTTGGTGCATAATAGGGTGTGAGAAGTTAAGAGATGTAAAGTGGAGCCAGACCATGTACGGATTTGAAAGTTATTAGTAAAATTTTAAATTGAATTCGATTGGGATGGGGAGCCAGTGTAATTCAGCCAAGACGGGAATGATGTGTTCTCTGCACATTATTGTAGTCTTGGTTGTCCAAGTTTTGAGATCTTCGTCTATGACAATGCGTGACCAACTTCATGCATGGTTGGATTAAAGGAGACCAGAAGTCATTCATCCAATGGAGGATGATGACGAGCCCTAACCCTAACTAGCGCTCCCTTGTGGTCATTGGATCCCCTGGCCATCGAATCATGCATACATTGAATTTTACAGGTACTTTTCATTCAAGTAACATAATTAAAGTTTACTGATATACTCCAAGTGTGTAGGAGAAAGTACAGTGACTACAAAAAATGTGAAAGGCCCTCTTTTGTGAAAGAGCATGTGTTTGGTTTGTCTGTTCTGGGCTACTGTAGAAACATGGTAGTGCAACATGGAAGAGGCTCATTCTAAGGTAACAAAAACACAACAATTCTTATTTTTAGGCAATTATTCACTAATTAAAACATACTTGTAAATATTATATTCCATGTCTGCCAAGTCTGTTCTGCTTGATGCCACTAAATTCTACACACTGCACCTTTAAGTACAATTTTGAGGTAGTTCTATTTCACTTGAGTGTTTCCGTTTTTATGACACTTTATACATTTCGATATTGCACAACATTTCAAAGGTAAATGTAACTTTTTAATCCACATTTATTTGACAGCTAAAGTTACTTTTCAGATTAAAGTTGTACAGTTAAGCATATCATATATCATGATTTTATAAAATACAATGAGACTGTTAAAGATGAAATCACCCAACAATATATGAAGTAGTTACACCTAGATGCATCAGTAATAATAATCCAATAATATAATATATAATGTATCAATCACATGGGCCATTTTTCTGCAAATACTTTTGATGTGCTTTTACTTAAGTAGGATTTTGAATGTAGAACTTGTATTGCTACTTTTTCTTGAAGCAGGTACAATCAATATTTTAATATTGACAATGGATCAAATTACTGTTTGTAAAAGGGTGCACTCATGGTGACCAACCCATATTTGTCTTCTGTCTGCAGTTTCCCTCCGCAGGAATTACAGCCACTTCCCCCTCTTTGTTGCGGTTTTATAGTCCACAACTTTATTTACTGTTTTGGTTCTCTCTTGGCAGCAGGAAGTTTGTTTTTAGGGAGAAAAAAAACAGGAAAAGAAGTGGCAACGAAAGAGACCAAAAACAGACCTAAAAGGTATTGAATATTGGACTTCCATTCTCTAGGGGGCTCGAAACTTGTCTACCATTGAATGCTAATGTTGCTCCATATCTGCTGGATGCATAAATAGGCAACTGCTTGTTAAATAGTTCAGCATATGAGCATAATATGGTGAAAAAATGTGATATTCACAGCTTGGTTCTACTGCCACTAATAAGCTAAAAAAAAATCAGGTATTGCAAATTTAACCCTTACATAGTGTTTATATTCTGATTCATAATTAGTCTCACATCCATAAATGCCTCATCAGTTATTAATACATGTTTGAGTCTTCCTTGTGTGACAAAAGACATTCACCAACACTATGAAAAAAAAGATGCATTTTAATTCCATTTTTCTAAACTGTGGGTCACATTATGAAAAATCTGGGTAAAAGAAATGTGTATAGGGTGTTTTTACTACTCCCAAATGTGAAAGTGGGTCAAATTTGACAGTATGTAAGAGTTAAGTATAGGATCTGAGTCACACTGTTTCTTGAAGCAGGTGTTACAGTTTAGATCTTGAAAGCCATTTTTGAATATCATCCACCTTTATTGTGCTGGTGTAGAGCTAAAAGTCTCAAAGACAGATACTTTATCTCAAAATCTGGGTTCTTTAGTATTTTCGGCGATCAGATTCCAGACACCTTGACAATCCAATGCACCAGGAGAACTAAATGAAAGCGCACCCAGCCACTGCTTGCATGCTTGCTCCTGTCCTATTATCTGTCATTATTCAAACGCATTATTTTCTCTGCTCCTCTTTATTTCACTGCGCCACTCCCGTGATTGGCATCTGATCTGCTCTAATTAGCAGCTGATGTTTAGTAAATCTGCAGGGCTCTTCATTGTTAGAGAAAGGATTACATTCAGCCTGTCTCGACACACTCTTTCAATCGACACAAATATCATTTACCCATCTCTGTGTGCTTTCTCACACGCTGACTCGCTCAGCCAGTCAGTCTCTATGCTTTTTGTTTCCTCTCTGCTAGACTGCTAAGGAAATATTAAACTCATTTGAATTTTTTACACTGGAATCAAATTACCTTTAAATTTGTATTGCTTCATAAACTTATTTTATCGGGGCTTTCTGGTTGTAATCGACCCATAATGTCTAAGGTGTCTCTTATCTGAGGTTTTATCTGGTCGTACATTGAGTTAGTAGCTCTTGGCTTCACATTTCTGTCTCTTCCATTTTCTCAGGGAATATGCACTCCATTTTTCAAAAATGTCTCAGCCTGCATGCTCGCTCAGCCATTCATTTAATAAAAGGTACGAATACTTCTCACTCTCTTCATTTCACTGCAATTCAATAAAACCAATACTTCAAATGTATGTCATTGTGTCTATTTTAACTTTGCTCAAAGGGGGTTATTAAGCCTTTGGCGCCACACAATGTAAGCTCAAGGCTATTTCCACTAAACATGCAGGATGTGAAAAGCCTTGAGAGCTCTATACGGGCCAGTACAGGGAGTGTGGGAGAAAATTCCTCCCAGTTTGTGCGGTGGAACCAGATAGACAGCCTTTACTAACCACCGTGACAAAGAACACTCAAAAAAAAAAAAAAAAAAGTCATTCATTTCAATCCACGTGTCAATTCCGTCAGTATTCTAACAATGCAGCTTAGATTTGATTTTTTGCCTTCACTGTGTGTGGGATAGAGGTTTACTCCTGAATGTACCTGTTTTAAGGAATTCACCAGGTGTGTCCATTTCCTACTGCATTCACGTGTTTTGGTGACTGATTATCACCAACAAAGACATGATCACTATGCTGCAGGATGGGAGCATTTCACTGTGTATTAATGAACCACACTAGCCCCAGTTTGTGCCCCACATGTATTACCATTAAATTCAAGTCACAGAGTAAGTTTTACACTAAAATAAATCCAGAAAAAATGTTTAACTATACATACTGCTGGTCTAGAGGCCATTTCAAAAATTCTTAAATGGCTCTTCTAAGCATCTCAATGCACCATTAAAAATATGTTTAACCTATTTCTAAAGTTGTGCCACTGACTAATTTTGTTTTAAGATGTGAAACTGAATTTAAAACGTGTATTATCACTTCTATATATGATTTCTAGGCCACCTGGATAGGAGATATAGTTGTAACTTGTGTAACAGGTCGAAAGTCTTTTGTATCACTCTGCAAATGTCATATTTTTTAATTTTTTTTATACAGGCACACGCACACACATACAGACAGACAGAAAGACAGTGCAACAGTTCATTAAAAAAATAAAAATAAAATGTATATACATATATACACACATATACATATATATATATACACACACATACATACATACATACACACACACACACACAATAATAGTAGTAATATTAAAGAAGATAGCAAGATCAGACACAATTTTTTATATTTTTCCCAATGGTTAGAAGAGTATTTGAAGTTTCTGAAAATACCCTCTGAACTGTGGGAGCTTTGTTTGACTTACCTGGGTTTTTCAAACATCTGCAGTTTTTTATTTATTTTATTTAGATGCACCGCTCTGTGTCTAAACTGTATTGGATTAGAAACATAAGCTGTGGCTGCACTCTTTAAGTGTATTTTACATTTTTGCAGGTAAGCTGTGCAGTTTCATAATCATAAACACTGTTTCACCTTCCAGTGACTGCATTATGGTAATACAGATTCTTCAGACTTAAGAAACAGATTGAAACTTGCTGTTGTGTAATCTGTCACAGCACCTTTCAAGTTTGCATCATGCCAATTATGGTGACTCAGTTACAGTGCAGATTGATTTTTTTTTTTTAAAGGTTTCTACTGTTTTGACTCTTGTTACATTTCCAAAAATGAATGCAGATTGCAAGCAAGTTATCTAATAGATGTTGTCTGGAAATGAATGGAAACCACAGCTGTGATAGTGGAAAAATAACACAGTCAGCAGCATGGTTTAATGAACAAATGATTTGTAGTAAATGGGGTAAAGCATGCAAAACCACTATCTGAGCTGCGGTGGGTTATCGTCATCTTATCATTATAAGGTTATCAATAATACAGCAATGTGGCCTTTGTTCCTCGTGGGCGTAGCCTGTGCCTTGAGGGGGCGTGTGCACGCGGTTTTGGGATAGGAGGTGGAGGGGCTACGTGTCGACGTCACCGACCAGCTCTTACTGTCAACGCCAAAATAAAACCAGTTAAAACTTTTCTAATCGGACACATTGGTAGAAAAACACATGGCAGCGAAGAGACGCGGCCGTGGGGGAGAGTCGTGTGTTGTCTGCGGGCTGTGATGGTGGTTCGGCGGCGGCGGCTCTGTCTGCGTAGCACGGGAGGCTGTTTCTCTCTTTCCTGGGGTCGCACAGGGAGAGCCAGCGGGCTGTAACAGTTTAGCCGACTTGCTAGCTAACGTCAAGTTGTAAGAAAGTGGAGAAGACGGCGGCTAAACGGGAGCTATATCCGCCCTACACAGACCTATGCGACGGATAGAAGGTAACAGAGCTGTCTACATACGCTTACAACACGGGAAATATAACGCTGACCGACGCCTGTTGTGTTTATCTCCCCCAATTTAGATATATGAAACCGTACAAGTGTTTGCACTGCAACCGCTATGCGCCTCCTCCGGGGCAGCAGCAGACGTAGCAGTCCGCACAGTTTAAGCCAACAACTTTGCTCTTGTTAATCAGCGGGTTGCTACTCGACCGCTTTTTTATTACAACTCGTTAAAAAACCCTGCCTGACTTGTATTGTAACGCTCCGTTTTTTTACAAGTGATAATGTGGCCGATATCCACGGTGTCTCCGCGGCTTCGCCATTCTCAACAACTGCCCTGCAATGCCTTTATTATGCACTTTGTAGCCACCGCTAAACATATAGGAATCATCGAGGAGAAAGGGCCACTTTACTCTTTTTAAATATACCTTTTAGACTTTTAAGTTGCACACGCTAGCTTCTTAAGTGCAGTGTACGCTATACTCCAAATCACAAGATGAGTGTGTCTCTTTCTAAGAGTTTGTGTGCATAAAAAGGGGAACATCCCAGTCAGCTTAAAAAACACCCGGCTGTAATCACTATTTATTCATCAGTATTCATGTCATGACTCAACCTGCCTGCAGAGATTGGTCAGCCGGAGCTGGCCGAGGATTGTGCTTGAAGAGCTGCTCCACACGGCGAGTCAAACCCATTGGTATGGTGTAGCAATGCGGTAGACATGGGGCCGGTTTACATTTCCAAAGGAACAAGGGAGGGTGGGGGGGAAATTGAACCGCTATTATTTATGTTAGGTCGATATGTCACGGGGTCACGGTTTGCTGACAGCAGCAGGATATTCCAGCGGAACAAGGTCAAACGTGGACGGTAGAGCAGCTCTCCTGTCCGGGCTGTCAACCGCAGTGAGGGAGGCTCTCTCTCTCTCTATATATTTATATATATATATATGTGTGTGTGTGTGTGTGTGTGTGTGTGTGTGTTGCTTCTTCCCATGGGGCAGTGTGAACCAGTCTGCCAGGTGAAGAATGCCAATGAATTATTCAGGCACATGCAGCATATGATCAACGTGGCCCGGGGAATGTGCATAGCTGCTGTAAGGGGAGGACAATAAGAGGCACTCAGTGTGTTGTGGCTTCCTCCAAGAAGAATAATGCCTCAGCTTTCCTGTTGAACACGCTAGTTGTGTAGAGACAGTGGAGAAACAGTCACACGCCTCAACCACTTTGATTCGTGTGGGGGGGGGGATCAATTATGATCCATGATCCGCTTTGAAGTTCTTTCTGCAGATGTTACAAGTGATTGCAGAGCTCAGCTGTAAAGCTTTGAGTAAGATGATTGGACTATTTGTGGCAGCATGGTGTTTTGCTTGTTTGTGGCAGCATGGGGATTTTTGCTTGTTTGTTTCACTTCATCTCGAGGGGCTTTGTTCTCCTCAGCAGCTTGTTGCCATGCTTCGTTTCTTCTATTTGACGGAACAGTATGCACACATGACATTGGACTTTTTTTGAGTAAAAATAGATCTTAATGCAGGGCTGCGTGCCTGCAGTGTCATGCGCTGTCCAGAGGCTAAACTACTTATGTTGCTTTACAAGACATGGTTATGATACATACATTTTCCCACCTTTTGTGTGTACCAATCTCTAATAATCCTTACCTTGCGCAATCCTAATCGTCAGCTCTCTTGGTACAAGTGGTTTTCCAGGGCTTGCATAATTTCAGTAGTTTAATCAGAATTCCTGGACATTTCTCGGGCCAGAGTCCAGACAAGCACAGTGTGTGGTATGTTGTAATAGCTGAAAAAACAGATGAGAGGTCAGGCTGAGGATGAACTGTAGTATCCAGTGTTTCCTGTAACTTGTTTTTAATCAGTTTTGTGGTGTAATTCCACTTGTGATATCTTTTTTAGCTTTTGTGAAGGTGGAAACTGAAGATTAGGAGGAAGGCTCCCAAGGTGCACCCTATGTCCGGATTTGTAGTCATCAATCCAAGCTTTGAATTATCAGGACAACTGTACTCACTTCTTATTTTGTCTAGGAGTCCTGGCAGGGAGTCAGCGGGTTGTTGATGCTCTGGTCCGACCCTGAGACATCCGGCAGCTCCGAAACAAAACAGTCCGAATTTTGTTGTTCTTAAACTTAAACAACTTTGTGATAATAATGACATTGTGAAAAGTTATGCCATCTACTTAAATGAACCTACTCCGCTTCTCTCATTCAAAAGCGGACGAGAAAAGACCAATTTTTTGGAGTATTTCACTCCGTATTTCCCCATTGCCAGTATGGTGAAAAGACAGGCTTCTAGTCAGTTGACCTAAATGAGGACAAACCTGTCTCTTCACTTTTTGTGTAAACTCTGTACGATTGTGTGTTTGCACATCTGCATACAGCCTCAGTGTTTGCTCCCCTTTTGTTTAAATTCATGCCAGTTTACGACCTGATCCTCGATCCGCTGTTACCAAAAACACTTGAACACATAAGATAAAATGAAACACACCGGTGATTAAGAGATAATTAAACTCAGAATGTACAGCGTTACTCAAGCAGAATTTAGGCCTTAAACTGTGCAGTCTTTCACAGCCTCCGTCTCCTCAGCTGAGCCCGTTGCTCCATCTTGACAATCCTCTTTTCTTTCCTCGCTCAGCCTTTGTTTTCTTCTCAGGGATTTTTTTTAGCATGTCCCAAACAACCCACTGTAATCCCCCTTGCAAAATATACATAATAATGAGGACCTTTTATTCCCAATCTAAACGCCATGCTACGTACTGTATTCACAACACCCAATAACTTTTTTTATTTTTTTTTTCTGTTTTTGCGCTCAACTCCAGTGCCTCTCTTTCTTTCTGCCTTTCATCTTCTCTTCCCTCTCTATGAACTGTCCTGCTTGTCTAAAGCTCTCATGTCACTTGCATTAGACAGCCCATGTCTTCGGCTTATATATTTTTTTCCCCTCTGTCTCTTTCCCTTTCTTCTTTTCTTTGTGAACTGGATAAAGCACATAGGGTGCCGCTTCTCCCTCTCACCGCCGCCTCAGTCTGTCCAGGATGACTGACAGTCGTCGATTGAACCTGTCCATGTGTGTCACCCTCTCTGTATCCTCTCCTCCTCTCCCCTCTTCCCCTTTCTCCTCCCCCGATGTGTTTAGGTGAGTGATGGAGACGAGAGAGTTGACCGTGGTAGCTGGCAGCTTCGTGGGTTTCCAGCTTCTTTTCTCCGTGGCCAGTCCTCTGCTCTCGTCCGCCACCTCGCAGGGTTATGGACGGCTGCCTCCCACCAAGCTCACCGAGTGGAACTCCAGGTGTGTCCCGTTTCTCCACCTCTGCAGGCCGCTCTTAATGCATCTAACCTCTAAATGCTGTCAGTTTCATTTAGGGCCCCGACCGATGCTGGGATACCAATATTAAAAAATTAAGTTTCCACTATCAATATATCGGTTGATAATGTTAGATTATATACATTAACCCACCATTTTTGCAATGATCCCTCAAATGTGGTTATCAAACACTTGGGTATTGATATGCTACAGCTTAACAATAAACTTATGGTTAGGGTACAAAATAACATCAATGCACATACACATGCATATATTAAACTTGAATTAGGAAAAAAGGATCAAATATACATAAAATGCTGCTTATATAACTTTTAAGAAATTACAAAAATTTCAACACATATCGGACAACATATTTGCCGATACGATATAGCTTTGATAGGCCAATAACGGCTGATAATATCGGCTAACCGATACATCGGTAGGGCTCTAGTTTCATCTTTGTACCACATGGAAACCAGAGGTTTTTGTCAAATGGTGAAAGCACTTTGACAGCAAATTTATAATAATGTAACATTATTCATTAATCAAGCCAAAATGTCAAACATTGGCTGTTTCCAGCTTCTTATAAGTTACGTTTTGTCATATGTGATATTTCAGCGAATAAGATGTGACCTTTGGCTTTAAGGAGACAGTGATGGACTTAATACATTTTTAAGACAAATATATATATACTGTATATGGATATTGATAATAAAATGATCAGTGGTTGCATCTGATTCATTGTTTTGTCAATAGAGCCGACACAATTTCCCACAGCTTAAGGCAGGAATGTCCAAAATTGTTCCATAAAGGGCCACGTGGCTGCAGGTTTTCATTCCAACCAAGCAGGCTCGACTCATTTAATCAACTGATCTCGGCCTTCAGATCTCAAATCTCGGTTTCCTGATTGGTTGGAACAAAAAACCTGCAGGCACGCTGCCCTTTTCTGGAACAGTTTGGACAAGCCTGGCCTAAGGGGACATCTTCAAATGTCTTCTTTTGCCCAAACAGTCCAAACCCCCCTGAAAATATTCAGTTGTCTATCATACAAGAAATGCAAATCTTTGCACTCAAGCTTGAAAAAACAACTAAAACCAGTAAATGATTATCATGATAGTCAGCGAGTCTGTTCCTGCTGATTGATGAATGGTTTCATTTCTGTTTTGATATCCAGTGGTGATTGCCAAACAACAAATTAGTATCCAGATGTACCAAATTAGTAGATTTGGATACTACAGTAAGTTAGTGAGTAGATGGCAGCTTGAAATAATAGAATAGCATTTGCTGGTGAAATTACACCTCTGCTCTTCTCCCCTAAAAGGTTTAATGTTTTATTTCAAAAAGCAGGATTTAAATGATGTTAGTAGAGGTGGTTTGTTTCACATGAGGTGGCCCGCCTCCACTATAAACCACTGCAGAAAACCTTCCTTATGTTCATGTCATGTCAAAACTAGTTCATTAAAAGTAGTTATGTCAGTGGACTCTCACTGGATGTAGTGTTTTGTGATCCAGATGTGAAAGACTTTTCTTACTATATATACAGAGATACTTGAATGGACGTTTTCCTCTCAGATATTGCAGATTCGAGCAAAAGAGCGCCCACCAGCATCTCTTTGTGTATTTGATTGAACCGTTCTGGATTTACAGTTTTTTATAACTCGTGCACCGGTGTCATAAAACCATCCCGTCGCCCTGCTGAGTCACTCTTCCTAGAATAGGGTTGTTACACGGTCGTGACACCCTGACCGTACTGACCTCCACTAGGAAAGCAAACAGCAGCGAGTCTGGTGATGTGGCTCTGACCGAGACAGACCCCCAACGCGCCTCGGGGGGCCGACTCATCATCATTCCGCACAACTACAGCTGTGAAGCGAACGGCCGGGCGGAGCGCGATCCGGTTTCAGGTTTCAAACGGATAACTTCAGGGGGTGAAGTTCAGAGGGCAATAAATTGTAGTTGCATAACCCATTTCACTGACTCACGGCTGTTGTGTTTATTATCCGTCTGCTAATGCTCACATACAATCCTTCATTCACACAACCAGTCAGTATTTTTTAAAGTACGGGCTGCATTGATCGAGTAGTCGTTCCAAAAGCAGTCAAAGGTCCGGGTCCTGAGGTTTCACCTTTAGAGTGGTCTGCTGTTACATAACATCCAGCACTCAGTGTGTCAGTGTGTTGTTTATGTAACCATGACTGAAGTGCAAGGAGGGAGAAAGCCTTTCAAAAGAAAGAGCGGGGTCACATGCTTGATGTTGGACACAGCTGCCACAACTACAAGATTGTTTTTAATATAGCCCCCCCTTTTTTTCTGTTCACCTCACTTCTTTTCTGTTTTTCTTTCAAATATAATAAAAAAACATCTCGGTATAAGAACCAGCAAGTGGCTGCAAGATTTGTAACATCTCTTGGCCAAAGCCTCACAACACTGTATAGAACGTTCCCTTTTAAATATATTTCATTTATTTTCTGCTTTCTGCCGTAAAGAAGCACTCACACACAGCTTTGCGAGTTCTCGTCAAGCAGAAATTATCTACGCGCTTCTTTTTTTAGACAAGAAATAGTGTGATTGCTTAGATGTGTAACATAGCCTACACAGCTGAACCACACTAGTTTTCGCCAAGTTCTTCCATGGCCGTTTCACTCCAAGACACTTCACAGTAATTTTTTTGTCAGTGCCAGCAGTAATAATGGACTCATCCAGTCATACAGTAGCTGATCTGTAGAGCCGGTCTTGGCCGGGGCTCAGGCCGGCCGGCTGCTGCTGCTGCTGCTGCTGCTCCAGCTGCCTGTGAACTAGAGCCCACCGTGCCCCAGTGGGCTACACGGTGACAGTGGAGGAACTGTGTTTCTGCTAGAGGACAGATAAGACACACTGGAGCTCTGGAGTATCTCTTCAGCGGTCCAGATAGCCACTCCAAAGGTCAGGCATGATGCTGTAACAGGCCTGATAAAATAAGAAGTTGACGTGGACATGGACACAAATGAACACGTGTAGCAAAGAAATATGCACGTCCGTATTTAATGATTATCTCTTTTATTGTTACGATAAATCATCTTATTTACTAACATTGATCGTGTGTGTGTGTGTGTGTGTGTCCATCTTTAGGTTGGTGTCGACCGTGCACGCCCTGATCGTGGGTTTGTTCTGTTTGTACATCCTGTGGTTTGACGACGAGGTCAACGCCAACCCCGTCTGGTAAGAGGAACAGACACTACAGCATATCTTAAGGCAGCACAAAATGTGTGATATGAATTAATACTGACAGTTATTTAATTATGTAAACGGACAATCTAAAGCAATTAAAAACATTTTTAAAAACCAACACTGTTATTTTGGCAGATTTAAAAGCACTTTTAGGAGACACCTTTCTTCACACATCTGCCTTTTTTGTTCAGAGAGACAGCCAGGAGTAGCTCACAAGAGAAGGGAGGAAACAGATGAAGGTGGAAGAGTTTTTTTCAGTTTGTTTGTTAGTGAAGGATTGTCAGGGTTGGTAGTTAATACCTTTTTTGGAGTCAGAGCAAAACAGTGAAAGGGAGCGGGTGGATCTAATGTGTCAGCCGAGCCTCCAGAGAGCTGAAGACTCAGTGGATTTACCCTCTGATTATTGTCTTTACTCTTTTTCTCTCTTCCACTCCTCTCTGTGCTACTGCTACTCTGTCTTACTTGCATCACTGACTTCACTCTCCCGATATCTCCAGTCAATCTCTCACTTCTCCCTTTTTACATTCTTGCGACACTCCTTCCTCCTCTTCTCTCCCTCTTTCCCTTTTTCCCTCTGTTTCGCTTCCTCTTCGGCTATGTAGCAGACACACTAGAATCCCACCAACAAGGCTCCTTTTCATAGCAAACAACAGCAGTAGTCTTCAGCAGCCCCCCCCCCCCCCCCCCCCCCCCCCCGAAAAGAAAAAAAAACCCTCTATGAGAGTCTCCTCCTCCCTCTAGCTGTCCGTTGTAGCAGCACCCCACATCTCTGTGGCTGTCGAATCAATGCAGCACACCTCCCTCACTCTTATTGTCTCTCTGTCGGCCCCGGCCAGCACCGCTGATGGAGCGAAAAAGAGGAGAAAAGGGAAAGTGAGAGGAGGGGGAGGTCAAGAGGGAGGAGCGAGGGGACTAAAGATGGCGGCGGGGGTTACCAGTCTTCATCTGCTGAGTGTTCAGGTGTTTAGCATCTTAGCCCTCCTCCCTGAACCTCTTTTTTTTTTTTTATGTACAGTTTTCTTACTAAATGTAATGCATTTTATTCCTGTCACAGCTGCCATGAAGAAAAAGGTGATTTCTATGTGAAAGTAGTACCAGTAGTATTATAGTATTCCTGTTCCAGCTTTAGTCGGAGTGCAGTTTTGCCGTTTATTTCTCAACTCCCTTTTTTCCCCCCTGTTAAATTTGTCAACACCCTAGCCGATCCCTCTGTAAAAACACCGGAGTGGCGCAAAAAGCATTAATTCTCCAGTCAATCTGATTATGTTGCAGCATCATTAAGACCTGTCACACATGCAACCATTGTTCCCCTTCCGCGCCGCTCTCAATAGAGCCCACAGTGGCCAGATCCAGGCTGTTAGAAAACCTGCATTGTTTTCAGCTGCTCGGGGGCTCTTTCAGCGTGTCGCTCTGGCTGCCGGCTCGGGCCTTGGCTGTTATCATAATCCATTCAGTTAACAAGCAGCGTGTCTGACCACCCCTCCACCCCTCTCTCTCAACTACCATCACCACCACCACCACCTCTGCTGCATTTCTTGATTGGCTTATCTGGACTTGAACTTAACATGTGCAGGTCCAGCATGAGGGAGCACATTTCAGGGTCATGTTGGGTTAAGGTCAACACGTACGAAATGTACAATATAAACTCGACATTAGAGACATTGAGCCTCATCATTTTCCTGTTTTTATGGTAAACTACATAGCTCAAAAGCTAAAAGATTAATTTAACATTGCAGAACTGTCCAGCTGTTGAAAACAGTAATAATCAGTAGTAATAAGTAGTAAGTAGTAATAATAACAGCAAAGCAGAAGGAGGAAAAAAATATTACTACATCTGTCAACACCATGTCATCACAGAGCCGTGCGGAGACGGAAATAAAGTGGAAATAGTTTGACATAAAGTTTTATGCCTTTTTAAAGTCTTGCACGGCAGGCAGCTAAGGCGACGTGACAGTCACAGAGATGGATGAGAGAACAGAATCCAGGACATTCATCACAGGTGATGAATGTCCTGAACATTCATACAACAGAAGATGTTCCATTGAAAAGAAAACACTAAAATGCAGCTGCAGCATTGTAAAAAATTTACAAGCAACTACTGAATATTCTCCATAAATTGTCAATCCATTATGTAGCAAACACAATATAAATTCTACATATAATTTTACATTTAAGTTAGTTTTGGGAACATATTTGAACTCCCATATCATTTACATTTGGCTGTTGTAACTCTCAAAGGCCATATGCTATGATACACTAAGTATAAGAAAGACTGGCTATTTGTATATATCATTTTTATAATAATATAATATCCCTTAAAATCAGTCATAATTGCCACTTTAAGCTAATCTGTTATTAGGAGCGGTTCTAGAGGCCCGTGGAGTTCAATGTTCTTGTCGCAACTCCTGTGTAAAAGCCTCCATATCTCATTGTAGGCCAAATTCCAGTCAGTTAAGCATACAATCAGAGAGGAGAGCAGCTTTACCGTACATCTAATTAGGATCGCACCGATTTGATTATCAGGGAACCTTTGGACTCTGACGGCAGCCGGCAGACTCTGACTGTCACGCTGGCAGCAGAGCTTACATTTGCTCGCTGCATTTCTTTCTTTCGTAAAGTGATACAATGATCACTTTAACAGGATGTGAACCTAGCGCTCACATCGGTGAAACCGAGATTAGATTAGACTCATAAGGGGAGCAAGAAACACAATGCTTCATTAACAGTGCGTGCAAGTTCTGTACAAAGTTGCGTTGTCGGGGCAAAGAAAAGCCTCAAGGTGTTAGTGATGTAGCAAAAGATGTATTTACGTCACACATGCCTAGAAATACAGTCAAATATTCCACACTGTATCCCAATGGTTAGAAAAGGCAGATGACGAGATGAGTTATCTCGGGTGAAACAGGCAGGGTAAGGTTTGACATCGGCAAGCTCAGGGTCATCTGTTGGGTAAGATGTGTCGTCACGCAGCAGACGCCAGTTTGCATTCGGGGTGTATACAGTGTGTGCTTTCACAGGGTTCTGTTACACAAGCCGTCCGCCAGTCATTTGCTATACGATACTCGTGACCGACACCGGGATCAGGTGTCCGTTGAAGCGAAGACATCCTCATTCTTATTTTGAACAGTGTTATTTGTAAGGATGCCCAACGGTCCCCAGAGCAACTCGTGGGTTCATGAACTTGACCCGACCACAGTTTATTCAGAAGGTTTGACAAAGGAGAGAAAGTCAGTCAGTGACGTACATATTCAAATATACAAAGCTTACCACAAACAATGCTGATTGCAGCTGTTCTTCTTAATCAAGACTTAACTATGTCACAAGGTTATCACAGCAACTCATCAACGTTACACAATCATTAGACAATCAACCCTGAATGACCTTCTACCCAATTCCTGATTAGTGTGTCCACAGTGCTCGTGTTCTCTTTACAGGAGTAGATTATCGATCAGAGAAACTGATGTAATAGGGTTTTTTGAGATTTCTTTAGAGCAGCAAGTAGCTTCCTCCTCCTTGTTTGTTAGTCTTGAAGGTTGTAGTGTTACACCCATGTCCACAGTAGCGTTTACACTGTGTTTCTTTGCTGTTCCACAGGGGTGAGCCCGGCCTCGTCAAGTTAAATGTAGCCATAACATGTGGCTACCTACTTTATGGTGAGTTATTTCTGTTTTTGTAAGTCTCTTGATCATTTTTCCTAGCTCACAGTCCATAAGGGCGGTGAGTCATTGTGTTTAGTGTAAACACTTGAAGGGGAAGACCTTGATTAACTTGATTATACCGTAGTAATAATCACAAATGCAACAGTGCTGATTTTAGATTGAATACTGGTCAGCAGCATTTTAGGCTTTTAAAGAGGTGTGGTGCTGCACTTTAATAACCTCTCTTGTTCTCTGATTCACTGCTGGTGCAGTTGTTATGTACATAATCCTCCTCCTAGCCAAACAGACATATCAGTTTGCCGGTTCTCTGTCCAACCTCTCTCACCCTGTTCTCTAGACCTTGTGCTGCTAGCCTGTAACTGGAGCACAATGGGGGACAGCTTTTTCGTCTGTCACCACTTGGCGGCGCTGTACGCATATGGATACGTGCTGGTGAGTCCACCCTCCTTCTTCAAGAGTCAGAGTTTAGAAACTGAAGACGGTTGATTATTTAAGTCTCATATTAAATAAATGACATTATGCTCCCGTGTGTTTGACTGTTTGCAGACACGCGGCGTGCTTCCATACTTTGCCAACTTTCGACTCATCTCAGAGTTATCCACACCTTTTGTGAATCAAAGGTGAGTCAGCCCTACTTGTGAAAACAATCCGTTTCTCTGTTCTCAACATATCCCAGGATTCATGTAAAGCTTCACTCACCATATGGCTAACATTTCTTAATTACCCTTTCCCTCTAGGTGGTTCTACGAGGCATTAAAGTACCCCCGCTCACACCGGCTGGTGGTATTAAACGGCATTGCCATGGCGGTGGTCTTCTTCCTGGTGCGCATCGCTGTCATGCCATCGTACTGGGCCAGCGTATTCGCCACGTTTGGCACTCAAGACTTTGAGCGGCTGGGTTTGGGCGCCCAGGTGGCATGGATCACCTCCTGTATCGCCCTGGATGTTTTGAACACTATCTGGATGTATAAGATCACTAAAGGTTGCTACAAAGTCATCACCGGGAAAGGAGGACGAAAGGTTAAGGAAGGTGCGGAGGCGTCGCCCTCCTCAGACAAGACGAAGCACATCAACAACCACACGGACTAAAGAGACATAGAGCAGAGAACACTGGGACAAAAGGACATAAGCGAGGATTGAGGCTGGACATCCAGGAACCTCACAGCCTCTCTCTTTTTGCTGAAGCCTCTGTGTGTGTCTCTCATACCATCCCCCACCACCACCCTCCAATCCCCAACCTCAGATCTTGACCTCCTTGAAGTTGGCTAGTGGACGGGCTTATGAGTCCTCAGGTCCCGACACCTGACACTAGACGAAAGGGGACTGCTCTCTTGACTCACTCATAAACCTTCGCAACCTCGTTGTTGCTCGGATTAGCAGATTAGCATCCCGCCGGGCGATAGCTTTCGGTTGCAGATAGCAAGGTAGAGCTCACGAGCGCACTTTTAACTCTTGTCTGTCACTCGTCCTCTACTGTCACCACCACCACCATCACCTCCCGTCTTCCTCTCTGTCACAACTTCAGCCAAAGCCCAATCCTCTGAAGTGCCTGCGAAAGACAGGAAAGCAATAAACGTGGAGTATTAAGATCACAAAGTGTAACCGAGTTTAGCCACCTTCAGAAGACAACCATCCCTCGTTCGCCATAGCTCCTGACACAACCAGATTCTCCTTCTGCTGACCCCCCCCCAACCCCTCCTTTTTTTTCATACTCCGTCCACACACTTGAGGAGACGTGGCCTACGACAGAGTAAAAAAAACTCTCACATCAGACCCGTGCAGCGCTTGTGAATCTATAGGGCTCTTGTCTTAAACTCATCAGACCTCACAAAAACGAAAAAGAGACAGACAAACAGAGAGAATAACACCATAATGCCTCTTCTATAGTATCACCTGCTGTGGCCTCCTATATATCACCAGCCATGCCCCTCCAACCTCCTTTATAATTTGAACTACAAGTCAGAAAACACTCTAACCTAAGAATATGCATGCAGGAGATATAAAGACGTACAGACGGGAGACTCTCCAACATCTTTAGCCTCGCACAGGACGATTTTAGCCTTCTCAGTATTCATCGTATCGGCGTCACTGTGTTGTACTTTGCTCTCCTCGTGTACAGCCGCCTGTTTTTTTTTGTGTTTTTTTTTAAAGAGCTGTCTTTGTTTTCTTCTATTTTCACACAAGCCTCAAGCCCTCAGCAGTCACGGTAACATGTCTAACTCATGTAACATTTATCGCAACCCGCTGCCTCACTGGATAGAGCCCCGCTATCCAGCCTCAACTGTTTGTTTTTTTTTGGTTTGTTCTACCTCTCTCCAACCCCCCTCTTCCGCCTCCTCCACCTTTACCCAACCTTACAATGACTTCGTCAATCCCTTCACGCCACGAGTTAATCAATCTAATGTTGGTTTATTATTTCTTTTTTCTTCTACTGTGAGTTTTTTTTTTTTTTTTTTTGCCTTTAAAACACAGTATCGTCTGTGATATCACTGGTTCCGAGGGCCCGAGAGAGCTTCTCCCCCTCCACGTCACATTTTTCTTGCAAAACTGTGTCCAGTGTATCTTTCTAGAGAAACACCCACAGGGAGGCTTTTACACTCCCATTTGTCTTCTCATGTTCCTTCTGTTCTCAGTGACTCAGAGAACCTAATTGAGGAAGAGAGACGTGGATGTGTGTGTGTGTGCGTGTGCTCGTGTGTGAAGTTCTTCCCCTCAACCTTTTTTTTTTTTTGCAAACTAACACATACAAAAAGTCGCAGTATATGGTGCCCTTTTAAAAACAGACATGGTGCTCTTTTCTTTCTTTCTTTTTTTTTTGCAGAAATTGGGCGGTAGGAACGCTAGCAATATGCGTACAGCAGCACAGACTGGTTTCTATATGCTGTCGCTGTTAAATGCAAATGTGGCATTCTGCATGTTTTTGTTTTTACTGTAGAGTAAGTCATCACTATTAGAGCATGATAAGATTGACATATTTCTGTGATGCCTTAGCGAATAGTCAACATAGATGAATAACATCTAAATATAAATTAATCTAACGCAGAAAAGGGGGGGTTTGTCTTCCGAAACAGTTAATGTTTTTGCCTCTTAGAGTGTACTGAAAGCATGTCTTTTTGATTCCCTTCTCCTCTCATCTGCATGTTTTTATATACACATGCAGGTGCTTTTTTTGCGTATGGTAACCCACTAATTGTCATCACATTTCTCTATATTCTGGTCGGCATTGCTCGGTTTATACAACTTCATCATCATAGTCTTGTCGTTGTACTCTTGTCAGCAGACGCTAACAACTTCACAGCTGATGTCATGACAGACAGAAATACAAGAGGGTTGTTTTTCAGATTTCGCCACACGACTGTAGAAATAGACGACGGGGACGGAAATCTACAAAGGTTAAGTTTGTACTTCGGCTCGCGCGTTTACTCACGGTTTTTTTTTTTCCCCTTCTCGCTCAAGTCTTTCAGTCTTCTCTGCCGGTAAGGTAGTTATAATAGTCTGAGAACGTCTCATGTTTTTCACTGTGGAACTAAAAAGCACACTCCCCGCGGAGCTATAACTCAGTGATCTCCTGTATTTCTGTCTGTCAACCGCAGAGGACGGGCTACAGTATCTGGTGCCTTTACACTAACGGTGGATGTGACAGTCAGGTTAGGATCAGCATTAATTTTTTTATGTAATATCCAGCGAATTCGATTTTCACTATTAACTCCTCTGTACTCCGTATGTATACTCTATGTATATATTTTTATAATCTGCCTGCACAATGATTAATCCGGCCAAGTATTATAATCCAAAGCTGCTCCCTCTCTCGGGGGGGGGCTGTTTTGTGTTGATTTGTTTGCTTTCTTGAACACAGGGGTATGTCTCGATGAATGTCGTCATGGGTTATATTTAGTGGCATTAAAAAACAAACTTACAGTATCCAAGGTGATGAGAATGGAAATCAAAATATATATGTGTATATATATATATATATTTTTTTTTTTTTTTGACACAAGCTCTTAAAATATACAGTTAATTAATAGGTAGGCTAATATCTCATTTCTCTGGCCTCCTAAACTCAAAGCTGTGAATAGTTGTAGGATTTAAACTGTAATCTCGTTAACAGTCAACAAAACTAGAAGAATCTGACTGAAGAGAAGAATGGGGAGGTGTTTGGAGACTGGCTGACCAGTGATGTGTTGGATGTCTTTGAGTTAAGACTGAGACTGCTCTCCGGAGCAGATCTCGTGCACAAAGTTAAAAACTAAAGTACGTTGTCTACTTGGTTGTCTAAAGACTGGAAGAAAAAAAAACAACTGTTGAACTGGGAGTTTTTGTACTTGTCAGGGTTTTCTACAGACTATATTTCAAGCCCTTGTATTTGTGCTGTATCTCACAATCTGGGGTCATATGAAAATTGACAGAATGAATAAATAATTTGATAAGGCTGCTATAGTAAGGCTATGATCTGTATTAAGTATTGTATCAGTTCAGAACAACCACATTGCCTTTTTTGTTTCTTTGGGGAGGCCAACGTTCATTATGTTCTATAATGAATATATATATGTATATATATATATATATCAAAACATCCTGTTCTGTGATCAGATATTGCTACCAGATGCACACTGTACTAATGAAACCACTTCATTTGGATGACAGGATGTCTTTTCTCTCTGAGGTACATTATTGTAACAAAGCTGCATCAGGATTCGGTACTGAAACGTTAAACTTTGCTGGTCTTCTCAAAGTTACACGTGGTATAAAGGCAAGTATTATTTTTGCCCCCTATATTTTTTGTTGTTGTTCTTTTTAAGATCTTTTATTTCTCCATGGACTGATCCTATACATGAACAGGTGATCTAAAAAAAAAAAAAAAAAATAGGATGGAATGAATTTCAGTGTCACAAAGATGACAGCATTTGTGTAACAGTAACTGATAATCAAATGACTTTACCAGTTGATTTCCTTTTCTTTAAATGACTCGCCAGTGTGGCTTATTTCCCTTCCCCTTTTTATTTTTTGTCTTTTAATTCAGTGCAATTTCTTGTTATGATCTGTCTTTTTTTTCTTTTCTTTTCTTTTTTTTTTCTCTGGAGATTTTAATGTGAAACGGCGCTACACTACACGCAGGCCTTTTTTGGGGGTCCCCTGTCTGAGCATCACCTTTTGACTCGGATGGTAGCCGTCTACAATGACCACTACTAATGATCATGTAATTGTAGTGCTGAAAGCTGAGACTTACTTGAAAGTGTTGTTCTTCAATAAAGTTGAAGATGAGAGAAAAACAGCCGCTGGACTCTTATTCATTGTGACTTCACCGTTAAATGTTTATCCTTTTCGTTTCTTACCTCCTGAACTAATTCATCAGTCGTTGCTCATTCTCAGTTTCGGGGCAGTGATGTCAGCATGGGAATGTCCCAGTTGCATACAGTATAACATATCCAGACAGAAGTATACTGTGCTGTTCCAGTCATTTGTTAGCTGTAGGCTTGTAGTATGACTGTTTACACAGGCAAGCCAAAAGCAGCTACAGGTAGCTAGCACTACAGTGCTGTGTGTGTGTGTGTGTGTGTGTGAGGAAAGTGATGGAGGCATTCAACAAAAAAGGAAAAGTGAAGCACAGACTTAGAATTAAAGGGTCAAACTAAAGGATTGACTGAAATAGGGATGAAAGGGAGATATAGAGGCGCGTGGAGAGTGAAATATTTGGAGGGTGTGTGAGCTACAGTAGGTTTGTGATTGAAACCATCTCCTCTGTGTGTGTGTGTGTGTGTGTATATATATATGTGTGTGTGAGTGTGCGCACAGTTGGTCAAGGGGCTTGGTCAGAGTCCGTGCCTGAGGAGCTTTACCAAACATGGTCACATAACAGAGACTCAATGAAAATTTCCTCCTGTGCTACTACAGCACACATTCATAGTGCAGAGTTTCCGCTCAACTTCACTCATGCACGGGAGGAAAATCATCACCTGCCTGTCGTCGTACACACAGAAAAACACCTGCACATGACACATACATGCCGTCTGTCGTCGAGCGATTTAACACAATTACTATCACGTTACAAGCACACAAAGAAGCATGTGCGGCATACCTCAGCGTTGCAAGAGAGCACCAGTCTCTCACAAGTGTTTACCTTCCGTCAGCTGTGTTTGCGAGACGTTTTGATTTAATGAATTCATACCTATAAATGTCAAGTCATCTCTTTCCTGCTTCACAAGATTCAATATATGTGTTTTGCTTCTTCTAAGCACGAGCCAGACACCACAGTATATCGAGCCAGTTGCGTTCAAATAAATAGATTATAAGGATATGCCTGTTTCAAGAGGAATTCATGCTGAAGACCTTTCCCAGACTAGAGGAAACAAAAACATATCAAAAATCAACATTCCAAGCTTTGGAGAGGCTATAAACAGCCAATTTTTACAAGGTGCTTAAACACTTGGCTGGAGTTGATCGAAATGACTTTTAAAACCAGCTTGTTAACAGGCAGCACCTGACTGTCACCACCTACCTCACCCAAAGATGTCATGAGCACGTCCCAGCCTGTGAGTACGAGCCAAGATTAAGACGTGTGAAAAGAACCGAAAGCAAGGAAGCGAGGATTTTGTCCTACATCAGCACGTCACAGGTACTACTAAACAAAGAGATTTATGACATCTTGGGGTAGTTCTAATTAGAAAAAAAAGATGAATTTTCTGAACGTGTCTTTGCAGTCAACGCAGTTGAAGTGGAATTTGATATATAAATCCCAAAATACTCTTGAGTGTAAGCACAGAATGAAGTGGAACTCATCATTTCAAGTGTGTTAACAGAGTAAATTTGATATATCAGTTGAAGTGAAAGTGTTGAAAGGAGCGGAAGCGACAGCTGAAGTTTAAAAACTGAAAGGAAATATCATGACGTGTAAGCAGTGAAAGCAGTTGAGGTGAGTTGTGTAGTGTCTTTTGAAGTTAAAGTATTGAAAGCTGTTGAAGTGTCAGCTGACGTGTAAATGGTCAAAGTAGTTGTAATTTCAGTTAAGTGAAAGAAGAGGAAATCTAAAAGTAGTTGAACTGTCAAGTTCTCAGAGTAAGATAATGAGGTTTGAATAATGAGTAAAGTTTGAATGAAGTGGAAGTCTAGAGTGAAACAATTGCCAGTTCAAGTGTATAAACTGAAAGGAAATATCAGTGTAATCAGTGAAAGCAAAGCAGTGGAAGTTGATTTGAAGGAGTATTTAAATGAGTTAAAATGTCAGGCAGACAAAAACTGTTGAAATTCTCATTGGGGAAGATCTGAAAGAAGTTTAAGAATAACATCAATAGTGTCACACCGACACGTAGCCTAATATTAAAGCAGTCGAAGTGTCAGTGAATTATGTAGTTCCAATATAAGTGTAAGATAGTGAAGTTTGAAAAGGAAACTTCATTAACATGTTTTGAAGTTTGAATAAAGTTTCTAAAGTATGTTGAAGTAGTTAAAGAACAGAAAGTGTCCAGAAGAATGAGGAAAGAGAGAAATAATAACGATATAATGACAAGAAAACGAGTGCGTGTAGTTGAAGGCGAACACGCTAACCAGTGATTGAATATGCCTGCATTGACGCTTGTTCTTTTATTGACCAAATCCAGGTTTGTTCGAGGCGTCCTGTCCTATTGTAGCGACAGGTTGGAATTATAATGGCATGAACTCAGCCTTCAGAACTCTCTCCCTGTGTTACGTAGGATCTTGAGGCCTTCTACCATAAATAGCCAGACGGAGTGGAGTGAGGAGAGGGGTCTGTGAGTGGGTGGAGGGAAGGAGAAACAGCTTACTGTGGAAATGCCCTTCTGAGTTTCTGAAAGTGTATTAATCTCCCCCTCTCTCTCCCCCTCTCTCTCCCCCTCTCTCCCCCTCTCTCCCTCCCTTTTTGTGTGTTTTTGCATCTTTCTTCCTGAACAGTTTTCGTCCTTGAAAACCATCGCCTGCGTTTCGTCACAAACTTCAACCTTTGCCGATGTCTCTCCTCGCTCTGAAATACTTCTTTCTGTGTGTATGTCGAAAAAAAAGAAAAAGGAAATCAAGAGTGAAACAGTTAAAGTGCTTCTCGCCATCTGAATTGAGTCATTGAAAAACACAGCCTCATAAAACAGCCATTTAAAGTTAGAACACTGTAAATGCAAAAGCACATTATCGCTGAATTTCTCCCTCCGGTTGATAAAACTGACACATTTATTGTCTTTTCCTTACATGAGCTCTCTTTACTCATCGGCTACCATCCACGTGACGCTTCGCAACACAGTGAATGCGCCCAGAAGTAGCCGATTAGCTAAAGTGTCAGATGAACTTAGAGCCAACGTAAACAGCGAAGCCCACCTCGCAGTGAATATCAGACTGTGGTCTGTTATTTTTAGTGTGAGGGATTCCTCTTTCACAAGACATTACATCTTTATCCCTCTCCCAGCCTGCTTAGGCCCTTCCCTTCTCCCATCATGCCCAAATAAAGTGTCCAAATTCCATGTGTGTGCTTCTTCTTCTCTCTGTGAAATGTTTATAAGACCCTCGCTTGGTGTGTGTGTGTGTGTGTGTGTGTGTGTGTGCCTCTGTGTGTGCGTTCGTGTGTGTGTTTGTTTGTGTGTGTGAAAGGCGTGCATAAATGAACCTCTGTTTCTCTGCGCTTTTGTATGCAGATTTCTACATTCCAGCAGGCTGTTTATGGTAATCTACTGTGCTTTGATAACCTCGATTCATCCCAGACACACACAAAAAAAAGACAAATAAGAAAAGTAAAACTTTAGACTATATTTTAATAGCATGAGGTAGAAGATTAGCCAGTTAATGAGGTCCATTATGGTGTTTCTGTATTCTTCTCTGTTGGATATTTACTAGCTGCTTGTTGGAGCACTGAGCTCATCAGGGCTGTAGCCAGGGTGTTATAAAATACTGAGGTCATGCATCCAGATTTGACCTGTGAGCGTGCACGTGAAATGTTCAATATTTTAACTTTACTTTTCTTATTTTCTATATCAATTTAACTTTAATCATACTTCCTGTAAACCATATCAAAGCCTTCAACGCACTGCCAGAGGTGTAATTCTGGAGGAGAAATAATAAAAACTCTTTATTATACGGCATTGTTATATTTTTATTCAATATTTTCTGGCTAAAAATGGTCAAATTTGAAATATTTAGTGTGTAAATGTCAAGATCAGCCTTCAGATCCCATCGTGTTAGATTACAGAACCTAAACTCCTTCTCAGGTTGTTAAAAACACTAAAAAAAAATAAAAAAGAAGCGACCTCAGTTTCTTCAAATGTAGCCACGACCACGGCGCTCATCGGGCTGTCTCTCTATGTTAGGACATGTCAGTAGTATTAGTGGATAAAGCCTTGAACATTGTACGATTACACCCGCTACTCTCCCCTTAATCAGATCTGTCCATCATGCTACATCTTTATCTGTATTTGCTCCTGTGGGATCAATATTAATCAGCTGCAGGATTCAGCCTAAGTTTCCATATTCCCAACAGAAAAGGTCATGTGATGTGTGTTTTTATTCTTCCGTCACCTGACTCTTTGATTCCAAGAAAAAGCACAGCTGCAGCATTACATTGTGAACATAACTGTAGTGTTGTGGTCAGTCGAACCCTGTCATGCAGACCGTTGCTCTGCACTAATTATTCTCAGCTGTGTGTGTGTGTGTATGTGTGTGTGTATTTGTGTGTAAATCCTCCGCTGACTGATTGAAGCCCTGTGCATTGTTGCTGGGTAACGATGTATGTCCAGTAATCTTGCATTTGCACTCTATTCATTGTCTAGCACCACTACCTCAGCAGCCACACATCCCCCTTGTACTGTAACTCGGCTCTTACTGCTCCCCTCTTTCTTTCATCCGTTCATCCCTGGCCTTTTCCAGAATGTTCCTCTCCGGCTCCACCCGCTGTATCGGTCATATGTCTGGTGGTGACACACATGCAAACACACACACACACACACACACACACATAAAGGAAGCAGAGGGTGATTCATGCTCTCTGGGGAGCAGCCGAGCCGCCTCTTCTGCTAACCCCCCTCCTCACCCCTGAATCTCTCTCTCTCTCTCTCTCTCCACTCTTCAGACCCCCTGAATCTGCCGCATTCTTGTCCTTGTCATCCGCCTGCCTGCCTATGGCCGTGAGAGAGGAGTAACACATTGGAGTAAAATAGAAAACCACCTCATTGTTCCCAGAGTGACATCAGAGGCTCCACAGTAGCTTCCACGCACATACAAACACATGTCAAATATGCTGTGATCAATCCTCCAGCAGTACATACAGTATATACACAGTATATTGTAGTCACGACAACCGCGAGAGCAAAGAATTCAAGATCGATATCCATCTTTTTACTGTGAGAGCATTTTAAACTGATTTTTCAGGATTTTCCTCCTAGTTAAAAAAAAGGTTATTACCTTAAAGGGAAAAAAAATGCTTATTAAGTTAGTGGCCCTGTGTTAGACGAGAAGATTGATACCACTTTCATATCTGTGTGTTACATTTAAGGCTACAGTGAGAAGTCAGCACATAGATTGTTATGTGTCGGCCTATTTCTTGGCTGAAAATGTCAAACTTTTCCTTTAATTCTGAATTCTTGATAAGATATTCAAAATTCTGTAGACGCCTTGATTCAGCATGTGAAACCAAATTACACCACATGTTAAAGAGTTAAAGGTTAAAATGTATAATTATACTGTATAAGATACTGTGGGATCATCTGTAATGCTTTTACAACTAAAGAATGAATGTGGTTGAAGTGTGTTTCACATCACTGTCACCAACATGCTGACTGTGGTTTGTTGGTTGGTTTGTTAGTGTTAAAGTTTTTGTGGTTGTAATGCTATGAAGAGAGGTTTGCAGAAACCAGAATAACAGCATCCTTCGAAAGTGAAACAGTTCGGGGGGATTTTATGAACACTAGTCCAACATCCAAGTACTATGATGCAGGTGTGAAACATGTAAAATAACACGGAGAACAAGTGAAGAGTAGTTTACAGTCATTTAGCCTGTGAGGGTCTTGAAAAAAGCAAATCGAGCTCTAAATTGCTCACAAGTTAAAACCTAAATCAGTCTAACACTGAGACTGAAAATGTATTCTAGACCTTGGAAATAGTAGCTGGCTAAACAATCTTACCATAAGCTCTATTCAGTAGCTGCTCTACAGCTTTTGACCATATCCCACAAGATAATTTTAAGGACTTTTCATTCATATTGGCTTAAAATTAAGACAAAATGATGATTTGAAACCACTGAATGGCAACATAACAACTATCTGGTTTTGTCAGCCGCTGTTTACAAGGTCAAGTATGAACATCAACATAAGATGAGAAGTCCTCGAAGTGCTCAGACGAGCGGAAATTTGAATATTTCTACACTTCCATGGCAACATGAGCAGCTACACCTGGATGTGGACCTTGCCATGAGATTATTTTGTCAACAATAATCATTTCTTAACTTGTCTTGGCTTGTCTCTCAGACTTTATGTTGGCCCTCTACTAGCATTCAAAAGGGTTTTAGATACAACTGAAATGTAAAAAATCATTGTGCTATTGTGATAAATGTAGTGAAAATGACTTATAGGACATTTCAGACATGTACAGTTTAATAACTACCTAATGTATCTTGTCTTTTAGAAGAACATCACACAAATAAATGTCCTGGATGGCATGGAAGATGGATGTCTGGACTGTCTGTTGGTTCACCACTTTGGTCCAGACTGAAATATCTCAACAACTATGATTGATTTTCATTCAATTTTATAGATATTCATGGTTCTAAGATGACGGTGACCTTCTGACCTTTTCCTCAGTACTACCACAAAGTTCACATTTTTGTTGTGAGTCAAACACTTTAACAAATAACCTATTGGGTGGATTACCTTGACATTTGCTACAGATATTTAATGTCCCCAAAGAGGACAAACTCATATGATATCAGTGACTCCCTCCTGCACTTTGCTTATGTTTGCATATGTCAGTATGTTAATATTAACAAAGATGTTGAACCAGGTAAATAATACCTGCTAAACAACATGTTAGCATTGTCATTGTGAGTATCCTGTCAAGCATGTGTGTATTTTTTAGAGCCAGATCAATAATGGATTTTTCGGTGCAGATGCCAATACTGATATTAAGGAGTAAAAAAAATTCTGATGTCAATATACTGGCCAATGATCTTATATATATATAATATATACATAAACACACTTTTTTAAAAATGTGGTTATCAAACACTTAATATATACAATAGAGGCCATGATATTTAACAGTTTAAGAATAAACTTAATTTTTTATAAATATGACATCAGTGCACTAAAACAGTAAACTTCACTGGTAATTTAATATGTGTATATTAAACTTGAATTAAGAAAAATGATTAAATATATATAAAATGTGGCCTATATATCTTTCTTTTTTTTATCGGCTCATATCTCATGGATCAAACACTGATGCCGATATACAATATATCTGGGTTAGGCCAATATCAGCCGATAATATTGGTTGACTTGACATATCAGTCGGGCTTTAGTATTATTGAATTAATATTTTGACCTATATCATAAGTTTAGTTTAATTTATTGGGATCCCCATTAACCATTGTGCTGGGCAACAGCTACTTTTCCTGGGGTCACCAATGAGCACAGAAAAAAACAACACATATAAACCCACAATATTACAACAAAAAAGATGAAAGAAAAAAATAGAGTGGCAATATATATTGAAAGCATACAGGGGGGGGGGGGGGGGGGGGGATACACAGTAGAAAGATGAAAAAGAAATATAAAGCCACACACATTTATACAGGATTGTAAAAGAAAAGTAAAGAAAAGGAGAGCAAGTCATCCCCCATTAATTCAGGATGACACACATGGTATTATCAACATCAAATAGCCTACTAATGATACTCAGTCCTTTTAAAATCTGATATTTTTCACATGTTTTAATACCTGCCTTTATTTGTAGGACATCACTGTATTATTTCTACGTGCAGTTGCTTGTATAGTTTTACTGTAACAGCCTACTTGATGATTCATCACCGTTGAATCAAACGGAGGGAAATGTTTGCTACTGATGCTGACACGCATTGTAAAGCTGTGACTGATCACTGCGTCTGACAAATGACATAACTTTTCGCAAAGTACATCTGAACGCGAGTAAAAAAAAGCATCCCCATTACTTTGCCCGAAGGTGGAAAAAGTGACACTGATTAAATCTAATACCCGAGCGGTGACATCACTCCCCCCGATCAGCGGAGGCTGCGCCCTGATTGGACGGCGGCCGCAGCCAATCACAGAGCACACACATGGTAAGAGTTTAAAAAAGATTCAGAAAAGTGTCGGAAAGTTGCCCAAAACGCCTCACCAGCAGGTCCGAGCACGACTAGCGAAGAATAAAAGGAGATACCAGCGGATTTGTTCGGGACTTTTGTGCTTGCGTGCTTCCCCTGTGCTCCGGACTAAGAGCTGAAAACCTGCTGCTCCATTTTTAAAGCTCCCCCTCTCTACTCTCACTGTATATAGACAAAAACAACAGAATGACAACACATTTCAGGAGCGGCCCGGCCTTCGGACTGTCTGCAGAGGTCAAGAGTAAGGTAGGTTCTCCTTTTTCCACATTATTTTGAAGTTTGTTTAGGATCTAGGTATGTTGTTATTGGTGTATTGGCTCCTGAAGTGGGGTCAGGGGTCCCACAAGGGTCGAGGAGGGGGCCCCTGCATGACTATGGATACTATAATCTCTCTAGTAATCCCATTGTGACTGAATATTTTTATTATTAAGTTATAACTAAACACAAAGCTGGTGCTCCTTCAAAATAAAATCCTATAAAGTGGGTTAAATGGTTGTAACATATCTGAGCTCTTGGCATGGAGAGAATATAGGATGGTGATGGATGAAACCTGCTGCATCATAGATAAAAAACAACACAAACTTTTACCAGACAGTGTAATGAATCTTATCTCAAGGTCTTTTTTTAACATCTTAATTGGATCCAGTTTTGAATCCAGGTTGTATGCTTGGGAACCAGCTCTGGTCACACAGTCCTGCCTTCTGATAATAGATCACACAGTGAGGGAGGTGATTGTTTTGGAGCTGAAAGTAGGTCTTACTGGCCAAATAATCTGAGTGATTAGGAAGGGGTCAGAGCATTATTAGTCTGTGAGAGTGCAGCCACGACGGTGAGGAGGTTCAACGTGTACTTTGCATGTGCTCTGTTATTCTGTTGTTATTGTTTCAGTGATGTATTTGTATTTTTAAAGAAAGCACACAGTGAAAGTTAGGGCTCGTTGTAAAAATGATGCTACTGAGTCAAGAATGATTGGTTTGTAAAACTAAAGGGACATGACGTAGATTATTAGTATGAATTAAAAGGTAGGTTGTGAGTTTTGAAAAGTGAAAAAGAGCAACATGGGGTCAGCGGTAAAAGAAGTATTTAGATCCTAAAAGAAGGTAAAAGTAGTAGTACCACAATGTAATAATACTCTATTAGAAGTAAAAGACCTGCATTCAAAATCCTACTTCAATAAAAAGAATAAAAATACCTATAAATGAAAGTACTTGAGACATGAGAGTTGGCACCTGTCAGTGTTATGTTATGTTATTGCACATTATAATATTGTGTTATTCTTTTTGCTGATTTAAACATGTAAGCCGTATAATATGTTGCCAGGAGACGAGTTGGAGCTAATTTTATACATTATTTTATTTTTAAGGTATTATAATATAAAAATGTATCAGATTTCGTAAGATGACGATGCATTTATGTGTAAAAAAAAAAAAGTCCAAAATTTCTCTATAGCAAAGTAGAAGCAGTAAGTAGCAATAAACGTAGAAATACACACACCCTCCCATATTCTTAAATGATGAAAGTGACCAAACTTTCGAGTTCTAATCTGAATTTTATTACAGTTCCAGTCCGCTGCTGAATGACAGTCTGTATGTTGGGATGAGTCAGAGCTGCTGACAGTCTGTGTTCAGGATGAGAAAGGTCAGCCTGTGACTATTCCAGCACCCAGATCATCGTCATCATTGTCCTGTAGCTGGAGCTGCCTCTTCCCCGAATGGTGCCATCTCTCATCGGTGCTTTAATCTCACACAGAGGTGCACGGCGCGCTATGAAACCCTGCATTCCTCTCATTGCTGTTATTCATCTACAGCAGGGTCACAGTCAGGAATGGAGGTTTTGAGATGATAGTGTGGATGATATTTTGAGGCCATTTTTGTATTTTGGTTGGTGGATTATTCTCACAAAGTCAGGGGAGAGAAGGTGGGGGGGATTAAAGTTTGGAGGTAGTAAACAGCTGAGTAGGAGGGCTTCTGGAGGTCATGAAGTTCCTGCAGCGTGACATCACAGAGGAGCAGAGATGCGGCAGAGAGACTGACAGGTACATCAGCATAATCTAATGGCCTTTTAAGGAGTGACCGGGCTCTGACTTGGAACTTGAGAAAGTGTCCTTACTCTAAACAGTTTACATCGGAGTCAAGAACGACAAAACAGTGAACTGACAGAACACAGGTGGACAGCAGCAGCGTCGTCTGATAGATGGGGAGACATAGCTCTGCCAGCACCTCACACAGAGGATCTATTTCACACACCAGGAAGAGAAGAAGAAATCATGTCAGCGGAAATATTTGACAATAGTTTATCAATTAAAACATCTTTAAACACGAGCTCACAATAACTTAATAAAACACTGTGAAAATTATAGTGATACATTCTTATTTAAATCAGGTAGTGTGTGAATAGTCCCTGATTCAAGATAAAAAATTGAACATACATCAATTTTTAATTTAACCCAACATTCAGCGCCAACTCTTAGTACACCACATGCACTGGTGGAAAAGCACATTTACTCATGTACTTTATTTAAGTACAATTTTGAGCTACTTGTATTTGGATGTTACCACGTTATATCTCATGATGCTTCTACACTACATTTCAGAGGGAAATATACTTTTTACATTTAGTCTATTTGACAGCTGCTGTTACTTGTTACTTATCTTATCAAGACTGAACATAAGCACATATGTTCAACTTATAAAGTACAACACAATGTTAAAGATTAAACCTGAGATTCCTGACATGTTTATCTTGTTTGGGACCATTTCAAAGAGTTGTTAGCAGTTCCATAAAAGAGCCTTTCCCCCCCCCTCCCCTCCAAAACTTCTCAGATGACTTCATTGAAATATCTGTTGGAGGCCAAAGAGATAAAGTCAAATATTTAACAAAAATATAAATCTTAAATAAATGAAAAAAAGGTCCAAATTTGTTTAGTTGTCTTCTTTCTTCTCGCTTTAATCATTTCACAACTCCTCCGATTTATATTGTGACCCTTCGGAGGGGGTCCGACCCAAAGGTTGACAACCACTAAACTAAACGAACCCTAACCCTAACATGTTCTGTATATAATGTAGTTTAAACACTGTAGCTTCAGCATGTACAACAGCAAGATGCTGCTTATGCATTGATGCATCAGTCATTTTATAGTACATTTCTCTGCAGAACGAGTACTTTTTGATACTTTACGTACACGTTTGCTGATAAAACTGAAATACTTTACGTGGTATTTTAAATGCAGGACTTTAAGCGTGTAATGGCGTATTTTTAAACTGATGTAATAGTACTTCAGTGCATTAGTATCTAAGTAAAGATCTGAGTCTTCCACAGCTGGATTCTTGACACAATTCTGGTAGTTGTTTGATACCCAGCATCACCTTCACTATAGTCCGTCAGTCAGTTACATCATAAAACAATATCATCCTATCTTCCTATATGTTATTCTGCTATTTTCCTTTATGTGATTCATGTTTGTGAATCAAAAATGTCTTTAAAAGCTCCGAAAAAACAAGCAGTTCTGCCTGCGTCCCCCGAAGAGAACAACACAACAAAAATCCGACTCTGAGCTGAAGTACCTCGCCTGGAAGCAGGACCTGTCGATCTTGGCCTGCCTTTATCAGACGTGGTTTGCCTGAATAGTCAACTCACTGTAAAAGGGCAGATTCTGGAAAACCCAGAGGGAGAGAGTGAGAGAGAGAAAGAGAGTGAGAGAGAGAGAGAAAGAGAAAGAGAGAAATATGAGCCCGGCCAATGGGAGAAGCAGAGCAGGACAGTCAAGGGAGAGGGAGGAGTGTTTTGGGAAAGCTGTTTCTCCCAAGTTTGGTGTGATGGACTGGAAGCTACGCTATCCCTGCTGCTTTGAAATACTTGTTTGTGTTGGCTGCTGAACCCAGACTGTGAAGACTTATCTGCAGAACATTCAGGAAAAGGGGACAAGGGGTGTGCGTGTGAGTGTGTGTGTGTGGGTGCAGGGAGTAGGAGGAAGGAGGGGGGAACAGCCTTAAACCCCATGCCAGAATTCAAAGTATTAGGGCGATGTGTTTGTGCCAATAAGGAAATACATGGAGAGACGCAAAGGAGGCCAGTATGTTTCTTCATGCAGGAATGTCCACAGGCCTTTTTCATTTTCATTCTTCCTCCTGTTATTTTTATATCCCCTCATCTCAAAGTATTTTTTTATTATACAGTAAGACTTTCAAAGACAGTACAGTCATTGCATGCCTTCCCTTTATGAGAGGAGTTATTTTAGTCACTGAAAACCTTGAATTAGGCATGAGAGAAACATTGTATTAAAGTGAAGTTGAAAAACATCTCTTTGTGTGTGTGTGTGTGTGTGTGTGTGTGTGTGTGTGCATGTACTTTTTGTAAGATTTGTTTATTGTATATACAGTATTTTAAGTGACATTCGACTCCTTTTATACCAAATTTCACTGTATTTTTCCACTCTAATTTCCTCTGAAGTTTCATGAAAAGAAAGAAAAAAATGGCATTTGAACACAAGAGTCAATTTTCTAATGATTTCATTCTAATTAGCTGCTAGTGTAATTAATAATGAATCATAAAAGCATATTTAACTAGGTTTAAATGGAGCTTTTCTTGCAAGGAAATTCCTAATTAGTACACAGGTTGCACATCTGTTGCCAGGAAACCTTTTGGAAATGACTCACCAGCAAAATAAACATTATCAATCAATTACTAAATTTGAATAATCCCAAAATGGAGTTCTTTTTTTCTGCCGGATAATATTGAAACTTGTTCCGAGAGCAGTTTGGTGGGTACATCAATACCTGATTGGTCCTTTGTCCTTATTGTGAAATTCAGTAGATGTACTAAATGCTTGCCAGTTATTTGTCACGGACAGTTTAATGAGTTAAAATCAAAAACATAATAATTGGTGAAAGTTAGATCCTATGTTTGACCTCTGACCTCTGCTCCCCCCCTTCTTTCCCCAGCTTGCAGGGAAGTACGACGCCCACAAGGAGGAAGAGCTGAGGCTGTGGATCCAGGATGTGACTGGCAAGAAGATCGGGGATGGCTTTATGGAGAGTCTGAAGGATGGAGTCATGTTGTGCGAGTAAGTGGAGGTGGAGGATTTCTGTCAACACCCTCACCGAAGCACAGAAACGTCATCGTATTAATATCTGCACTATGATACGTGATTCAAGCCTTTTTTCTTTAATAGAGATTATAATATAAGTGTGTTTCTCTCTCTTTATAGACTCATTAATGTTCTCCGGCCAGGTTCTGTGAGAAGGATCAACCGCTCCAATCAAAACTGGCACCAGGTAATGCACCAGCTCCACACGGAAAGAACGACGCCTTATTTGTCCTGCTAGTCTCAAAGTCAGGGTCATTTTCCAGAGCATGTGGAACTTGGTTAGTCTGTCGTATTGGCACTGACAACACAGAGAGCCTATTTACATTCCATAAAGTTGCTGCCATATCAAATGAGAGCACGGCTTCATTAGCCTTTTACAGGACTGGACAAAGCAAACAGGGTTTTTAAGGGTTCATTAAAAAATCTTTCCAAAGAACACGTAGGTCATCTGAATTTACGCTCTTTGATAAGTGGGTCAAAAAAGAGCTGTGTTAGAATCAGTAGGCTTCGTTAAAGTTAATTATATAGCTTCATAAATTTGCACCAATTAATTATGTAATACAGAAGACATATTTAACATTTGTTTTCAATTTTTTAAATACATTTTAAAAGTCACTTTTACTTTTATTAGATACTTAGCCTAACCCCATCACTGATTCCTCATCCAGCATCTCTGAGACCATTTCAACTGTATATCTAGCAGCATCTAAAGAAATGCTAAATTCATAGATAATATTAAATGGCACATTCATATAGACAAACAGCATATATGACTGTGAGTTGGCAGCCTAAAATTTAGAAACAAATAAACAGTATACCATCAGTTAAAGAAATGATCAAACTAGCAGATTTATCAAGATTTAACTGTATGTGTCTAAAATATGCTTCTTGGTTACTAAGCTAAGTGGCTAAGCTACAAATCTACATAGTTATGTGACGTCAATACACCCACGACAACTACAATAATGTTAGCTTTTTTTAAAAAGAGTATGCTAAGGGACAACAGCTCACACACTCTTTTTAATATAATTGTAAATGTGTTAACAGTATGTAAAACAGCTCAATTAAGCGAAATAAAATATTAAATACTAAATTTGGCCCACTTAGTGAGAGTTTGGTCATGATGATACAAAAACTTTACAGGTAAACAAACAAAAAATAAATGATAGGATATCAAAAACAAGATTTTTGAGAAATACCTGGAATAGGTTTTTTACTATGCTGAAATATGTTTGTCTGAAAAATATTAGAAAGATAGAGACTTTCTTGACTTACATCTAAGGGTAAGAAGGTAAAACATTACAGGGGCAACGCAGATAAAATACAGGTCTACATATTAATACTGATAAATGAATATCTTTGAAAGTATTAGCATCCCCATTATTCTTTCAGGTGTCCACACAAAACTATAATGACATCAGAAGATAGAAAACAGCTGATTCTGTTGCATTCCATGAACACAAACAAATCAGACTGGATGCAACAGATCAAACAGACGCTCCTCTGTCAACTTATCCCATTTTCCATTCTTTCCGCTTTCTTCCTCAGCTGGAAAACATTGGGAATTTCGTCCGTGGAATCACAGAGTACGGCCTGAGGCCTGATGACATCTTTGAGGCCAACGATCTGTTTGAGAATACCAACCACACTCAGGTCCAGTCCACGCTCATCGCTCTGGCTGGAATGGTGAGGACAACTACACATACACACACACACACACACAAACACACACACACACAGAAACAAGGTTAATGTAACATCTGTTGTAGGAATGTCTGATATTTGTGCTTTACTCACCACTAACTACTCCAAAATCAGGTGCAATCATGAACAACTGGACTAACTGTTTAGATTGATTTTAGCATACAGACACCAATGACTGCAATATCTGTGCATTATATTGTGATATTTTAGATATATTAGGTATTCTGTGTATATCAGCCTATCTATGTGAGTGCTTTGTGTTCCATGGACTAAGTTTACAATGCAGCAACAGTATAGTATCATAAATAATAAAAACAATGTGGGTATGAAAAATACACTCTTATTACCACCATTTTCCTTTCTGTGTCTGCCATTTCTCTCTCCAAGGCCAAGTCCAAAGGTTTCCACTCCAAGTACGACTTAGGAGTGAAGTACGCTGAGAAACAGCAGCGCCGCTTCGCTCCAGAGAAGCTCAGGGAGGGACGCAACATCATAGGCTTGCAGGTCAGAACAGCAGAAGGCTTAAACCTGTAATCTACTTTACGACCATGCCTGCATGAAGCATTGTGTCCAGAGAGGTTTTGCGGGTTTTAAGACATCTCCCAGTAGGTTGTTGTGGTGCCCCCTGCTGGATTTATGCTGAATGAATCTCCACAGAAACATATTTTCTTGCATCTCCTGACAGCTGCACTTCTTTTGAAGTTCATACAAACAAAGATATATATGTGTGGATGGAGGAATGATTCATGTAGAGTAGAATATAAGCAGATTAACAGGAAATTTAGCACCACAGATGTGATCTTAAATTTCCATTCATTTGGCAAATGCTCACTCCACTCTTGCAATGTCTTTAGATGGGCACCAACAAGCTTGCCAGCCAAAAGGGCATGACTTCTTACGGCACACGACGCCATCTGTATGACTCCAAGATAGGCATGGACAACCCACTGGACCAGTCTACTATCAGCCTACAGATGGGTACCAACAAGGGAGCCAGCCAGGTGAGTAGAGACTTCACATGATGCCTGTATTCGTTCATTATACACTTTTACCTAGAATTACATTTCATTTGGTATGAAAAGTGGAGACGATATAATTATTGTAGGTAAGGCTGGAGAAATTCTGTACTTGCATTTATTGTCAAGAGACCCCTTAAAAAGGCCAGAATGCTTAATACATTAGTCACATTGGTTCATATTGAAGACGTAACTGTTTTTCTCTGTTTCTTATAACAGTCTAGCATTGTAGTTGGTTGCAAAATGTACTAAAACAGGAGTAAATAGTACATTTGTTGGGGACTATATTCAGCTGCAGATACATTCAGTGCTCTACTACAATGATTTCCAACCAGGTGTACAGCATTTACCAGCGGGGTACTTGGAAAGATTGCCTACTTAATTTAAAAAAGTATATATCCACATATTGAGGCATTCAGTCACATGCACTCTCAGTCACAAGTCACAACACATAACTGTTAGCAAGAAAACAGAAAAGACAGCTAAGAGTAATGGCTAAACAGTTGAAATAGCCAAAAGTAATAGCAAAACATTTGAAATAGTTAGCTAATAGTAATGATACATGGTGAATGGGCTCGCAGTAATGATAAATGGTTTAAATTGAAACTTTTAGCTAACTATCAATGTTTAGCTAAAGGTAATGGCTAAATGGTTGAAATGTCAGCCTTCTCCAAGGGGTAGCACAAATGCCAACCTAAACATTGACCGTTAAATTGTATGAAAACAATATTGTAAAAATATCCACTTTTATATAACTCATAAATAACTTAACCAACTGTGCCCATATTTATAATGATGGAAAATGTCACTGAGTGCAACAGTGTGGCTCATTATGTGTTGTTGCTCTATGACACAGAGCTATGTCAGGCTTTGGATACTACTTGTTAGTTGGATCTATTTGGTGTTTTATTGGGATTTGTTTACAATTATAATAATATAGAATAGAGAAGTATTATATTACTTGTACAATGTTTTTTCAAGAAGCCTTTATCTTGCTTTCTTTCCCACAGACTGGTATGACCGCTCCGGGAACCAGGAGGCATATCTTTGATAAGAAGCTTGAGCTGGAGAACTGTGACACCTCCACCATCTCTCTGCAGATGGGCACTAACAAAGTGGCCTCCCAGCAGGGCATGACCACCTACGGCCTGCCCCGCCAGGTCTATGACACCAAGTACTGCACCAACCCCACCGAGGCCTACTTCAACAACGGGAGCGAGGTTGAGTTTGACGGCTACAACCAGTACTCTGACTAAGAAAACCACAGACAGCCTCACCCCCCCTCCCTTCCTCTTTGCTTAACTTCAGACAACCAACTGCAACTGTCTTCATGACGAGCAAAACTCCCAGACTGTTATTTAACACTGACTGACGTCATCGCCGTCTTGATTCCCCGTCTTTTTCTAAGCATATTTGTACTCCTAAGAATTGTTTGTCTTTCCATGAGCAAAAGAAATAAGTGTTTAACTTCCATCAAAATTTTTACTTCGTGACCAACCTCTGTATCTCAGCAAAGATGTTTGCTCCAATGAATTTTAAGACTGCTAAAAATACCCAAACACCCAAAGTTGAGATTTTTGACCTTTGCTATTTATAGATTTTTTTTCTCTTCTTTTTATACTTGCATTGTAATTAGAGATGTGTAACTGTTTTTAACCCCTCGCCTCACCTGACCTTCCCAATGCAGTTTGAACACTGACGGAGCAGAATTTGAGAGTTCCTTGAAAGGAAACGACTAACCATGTTGGTGCTATTGAACTTTAACCCAGTTTGGATCAGAGTCCACGTCCACATTGGAGCTCTGCAAGCTCTTAGGATGGCATTTCTGCAGGATGAAACAGAAGCTTAGGGCCATCTGACTGACGACGCAGACATTGCTTTGTTTTGCGAGCACCTGCGCTGATAAATAGTCGTGTTTATGAGCCTGCCAAATTACCCTTGACGCTGTTTAACAGGGTGAATTAACATGGCTTGTGTGCATTGAAGGAAAAGTAGAGGGGTCTTTCAGAAATGGTACAAAGCTTATAAGAGCAAATGTAGGTGTTTTGATATTTAGTTGTAGGACGCCATTTGAAATTAGGGTAAACCTGTAGTTTTTGTACTGCATTGCCTTTTGTAAAAGGTCTACAGTGAACTTTGGCTTTAGCGCTGTTGCTTCGTTTGCACTTACCTTACTTACCTGCCTTCACTCTGTATTAAAAAGACCCATGTGCAATGTGAATCATGCTAAATATAGATTCCCCCTTTTTGAAATTTCCACATCATACTGTTATGACCCACCGAATGTCTTGAATGTAATGTAAGATTAGAAGTGTCACTAGCTGTTATAGGATTCAACATTAGAACTTATAAGCAGGAGTGTCCACAGTGTTACAACATTAAGATTGGCTTTGAATTATGAAATGAGGCACAGGCTGTCAGAATTTGCTGTTAATGTGCTAAATGAGCTTACAGATTTTAGCTCTTAAAAGTGTTAATACCATTTAAAAAGGATGTTGCCATGATTTGTGACAGTGTGCCATCTAGTGTTGTAAGACCTTCATAGCGGGGAGAAAAGCACATGTACATTTACTGTATTTTCAATCCATCAAAGGTTTAAACATTGCTTTTTATTCAATCAAATGTAGGAACATAGATATTTTTTTAAACAGTGCATTCACTTATCATCATTACCACTCTGTTAGATCCAGAATGGAAATAATGTTGAGTAACATTTCACCTTTTAATGTGTCGGCTGTGTTTCATCGTTGTTCATACTATACTATCTTTGCTAACCTCTTGATTTTTTTTTTCCTATATGCCTTTCACTAAACATGACATTTGTGCAATAAAAACACTTAAAAAATACACTTCTGATTTACTGTCATTACCTTAAAATACACAGGACGTGAAATACACAAAAGAACACAAGATTGGAGTAAATACAAATTACATGATTAAAGAAGATAAAACCTAACAGTACTAATTATATAGTGATTGAAAAATAATGGCAACCAACAAAAAAGTTTTCAGTGCATTAGTGACATGGTTGAAATATAAAAAAAGACAGGATCATATTTTCTTCATCCATAAAACACAATGATAAGTGGAATATTTTACGCTGGTGGAAGTATCGTATTACATTTTTTATCTTAATTGTGTGACAGTTTGGTTCAAAAACAAACATCATGTTCTAATAATAAAAAAACACTTACCATGAGCTAATCACTGACATGAGACATGAGAACATTGAGAAGAACTGATACAGGCAGGTTTGGATTCAAGTTAAAACGACATTGGCAGTGCTCTGGTCCAGCCAGAGGGACGCGTCATGCTCAGCAAGCCGCATTGTAGCTAAACTAAACTAAACACGTCACACACTTTCATGAAAAACTCTTTGTGAAGATTTTGCTACATGGTGCTGAGTGAACAGGAAGTAATTCACCGGACCAAATGAAGCAGTGGATTTAGGGCTGGGTATTGTTTAAAAAATTACGATACCAGTACCAATCCGAGTACCCTTAAAGTGATTCTGATACTACTACTGATACTAGTACTTCATTCGATACCCATCATGTGAATAGAAGTGTTAAATTGTACAAAATACCACCACTCCTTCACATGTAAATGATTGGATTTTTACACAAATGCATTTTGGAAGTCTTAAAATTATTAATATTTATCAATCAAAGACTGTATGTGTTGATTGGCTGTGAGTAAGTCCATAAAAATAGTCATATTTTTTCTAGCTCAGGGTGCAAAAAGGATGGATTTCAGGTATCGTTTGACGAGAGACATTTTGATACTACTTGGTATCGATTTATTTCGGTCGATACCTTAAAGGTAATGATACCCAGCCCTACGTGAAATGTGGGTGAGGTTATAGAGAAGGTGAGTCACAAGATGGGAAACATGACTACTGATTGGCTGATTCACAGGCATCAATCCAATCACTGTAAACATCCACTGGCTCAGACAAATCTGATGAAACAAAGTAAAGGAACATTTCAAACGAACACAGACAAGAGACGCACAGTCCCTTTTGATTTCTTCTTATAGATTAAACTACACATAGTGACAGATATCCGTCGCATAAACATATGTATGAATCTCTTTAGGGCTGCAACTAATGATTATTTTTAAAATTGATTAAACTGTCACTTATTTTCTTGATTAATTGATTAGTTGTTTGGTCCATACAATGTAAAAAAATGTTGACCCAATCAACAGTCCACACAATGATATTCAGTTTACTGTCTTTGAGGACTTAACAAACAAGAAAATATTGACATTTGAGAAGCTGGAACTAGAGTATTTAGATTTTTGTTCCTCAAAAATGTCTCAAAATGATGAAACGATGATTGAAATTAAATCAATGGTCAAAATAGTTGTCAATTTATTTAACAGTTGGCAACTCATCAGTTGATTTATTACTAAATGTTGCAGCTCTAATTCTTTTCATTCAATTTATGGTAGTAGTTGAGAAAATATAAAAAATAATCACAAAAAAGCCCCATCTTGCAATATTAAGTAATGCATTATGTGTATTATATTCCTGGTCAAAAACCAAAACAAAGACTTGTTCTTGTTGCTTATGCCCTAATTTAAATTTCATGGAAATCAGTTCACAAGACTTTGAGATATCTAGGTGAATAGGATTTTTTAAAAACCAAACTCCTACATAGCAATTCAAAGTATTTGGTCAAACATGACCATAAAAGGATACAGGTTATGGGTGTCTGGAACTCCTCCAAGCAAACGCTACATGATATAATTCCTGTGTTGCGGGTTCGTTCCCTGGTAAAACCAAACAGTTATTTTAGTCAAATTGTTCATAATGAATTATGTTGTAATTCTAAGGTATGGTGATGTCACACAGAACTGAACTTACATTTTGACGTCGCAGGACTTTTCGTGGTTACAAAATGGGCACGTGAACTGAGTGTCCAGGTTACCCGTCATTTTCTTCTTGGGAGGCGGCTTTCTTTTTGACTTTCTGCGCCCCATTTGTGATGTGGTATCTCTGCAGGAAACAAACACACAATTGAACATTAACTTTTTACCTCCTCTTTCATCAGCTATCGACATTACCAAACACTTTCACATTGCCTTTTAAGCAGTTTTATACAGAGATGCCAAATTACACTGATGAATGACTAGTATTTCAGTTACTGCCGCAGTCAATTTATCTACTGTGCCTATGGTATGATATGGTATGGTATGGCATGATATAGTATGATATGGTATGGTATGGAATGATATAGTATGATATGATATGGTATGGTATGGCATGATATAGTATGATATGGTATGGTATGGAATGATATAGTATGATATGATATGGTATGGTATGGCATGATATAGTATGATATGGTATGGCATGATATGGTATGATATGGTATGGCATGATATAGTATGATAATCATACTATATCATGCCATGCCATACCATATCATACTATATCATGCTATGATATGGTTTGGTGTGGTGTAGTATGGTATGGCATGATATAGTATGATATGATATGGTATGGTGTATTATGGTATGGTATGGCATGATATAGTATGATATGGTATGTTGTGGTGTAGTATGGTATGGTATGATATAGTATGATATGATATAGTATGATATGGTATGATATAGTATGATATGATATAGTATGGTATGGTATGATATGATATAGTATGATATGATATGGTATGATATGGTATGATATAGTATGGTATGGTATGATATGATATAGTATGATATGATATGGTATGGTATGATATGGTATGATATAGTATGATATGGTATGATATGATATAGTATGATATGGTATGGTATGATATTGTATGCATAGACAGAAAACAATAATGAACACATTATGCATCAGTGATGACTCACTTTAATCACTGTTCACCTGGCCCAAAGGCAGGTACGTTCATAATTATTTTAACTTTATGGATATCATTTAACGTCATAGAAAAATCTCAATGATGTTTCATTACAGCCTTATTTTCTGTAATTTCCTCCAAACAGCTCAACTGACGCCACACAAGATCGGAAAAAGCTAACGTTTCATGAGCAAGCTAACTTGCTAACAACTGCTAGTATCTAGGTAAAGACTTACTGAGGTTAAAACTATAGTTTTAAACATAATTGTAAATGCATGATGCAGCGGTGTCGTTCGTGTTTCATCTATATCGTATTGCAGTATTTTTTATTTCCATTAATGACGTAACTGTTGTCTTACCTTTCTCTTTTTACCTGATTTGTTCAGCGGAGGATGCTCTCCGTATTCAACTGGATCCGGATGCAGAGTCTCTCCGGGACCGCGTCTGATTGGTTAGTGTGGAAATTGGTCCGGTTTGTGATTGGTTAGAAAGCGGAGACTGACAGCCTCGTGTATCCAATGCAGTGTCGGGTTTAGATAGATAGATAGATAGATAGATAGATAGATAGATAGATAGATAGATAGATAGATAGATAGATAGATAGATAGATAGATAGATAGATAGATAGATAGATAGATAGATAGATAGATAGATAGATAGATAGATAGATAGATAGAAAGAAAAAAAAACATGCAACATTCTCAGATTTTCAGATCATCAAGTGCAGCATAGATATATTTCACATACTAGTTCATCAGCAATATCATTCATTTTTGTGCCCATAAAAGTTTCAGAAACAAACCAAAATGACAGAAACCTGTGATCAAAAACCCTCCTCTCTATTTCAGGTAATGGTTTGGGTGCTAAAGAGAAACTGCTGATGTAGACTGATCATCAGGGACATTGACACCAAAATAACACCAGTGATTAAAGATCCCTCCAGTTTATTTGTTTCCACAGGTTCTATTATTTGATGACAGGGATGCAGCCAAACCTAACCGTTAACCGTGAGGTCATTTTCTGACTTCCGGCTTGTCTGTAACCATAAATATTGGCAAAACCCTTGTGCTCTGTACTGGCAAGTAAGTTCCCAACCAGTGCTTTGTTTCAGAGAGGTTGGGTTTACTGTAGAAAATCACATTTGGAATCTAGATCCTCTTAGTATTACCCAGCTGAGGTAGCAGAGTGTTGTTTGCTGCATTATAAGTGAATTTGATAAATTCTCATGATCAATACCCACATAAATAGGTGTAATTCTAAACTCTAAGTTATTAAAGATGTTTCCACATCTGGCCCAGCCCAAAAAAGTTGACCCACCATATCCAAAGCTTATAATTCAATAATGTTGATAAGATGCCAACTCACTTATTACTTTCCACCATTGATCCCATATCAATTTTAATAAGCTGTTGAGGCAACAATGTGAAATGTCCGTTTGCTGCTGAGGATCCCATTGTTACAAAGTTTCTTCCAAACAATGATTTAAAAAAGTCAAACCAACTGCAGTTAAAAGTGCTGTCAAAAAAAGAGAATAAGTCTGCGTATACATGTGAGGATCCTGCTGTGTCATAAAGCCACAGGAATAGATGAAAAATAGATGAGAGATGAGTGTCAGTGTTTCACAAGGTGGTTCTATCAAAGACTTTCATGGGTTAAAACTTCTGAGGTCTGAAGTTAAAAATAAAGATAAATCAGGACTTCCTGTGACAGAGAAACATCCAGAGAAAGACCTCTGGGGCATCCTCCTCTCACTCTGTTTCTCTGTGCTTCCTGATACTGAAGTCAACTAAGATAATAATACTATGAAATGAAATGAAAGCCTAATAAAAAGTCTGAGTCTCTATCTCCAGACCTGCCAGCTCTTCTTACAATTCAGTCAATACATTTAGATAATTCAATTCATATACTAATTAGGTATATGGACAAATACATAAGTATCTTATTGTCAGCGGTGGAAAGTAACCCAGTACATTTACTGTATTTAAGAGCAATTTTAAGATACTAGAAACCATATGAGTTTATAAATTACACTGCATTGCTAAAGAATAAATGATGGGTTCCCAACCTTTTTCTGTTTGTTGGCCTGTACAACAAAGCAGTGTTGGGGCTCCTGGTCATGTTTCAGATGTTTATGAGTTGTTGAAAGAGATGTTTTCCCTCTAACACTTCTCTGATCATTTCATTTGAACAACAGTTTGAGGCCCAAACAGGTAAAATTATCAAATATTTCACAAAGATTAGAGAAAACTCAGCAAAATCATAAATTTGTTATTGTTTCCTACCCAATTAACCATGCCGTGACCCCTCTGACTTATCTTGTGACCCTTTGGAGTAAACCAGGGTTGCATTTAAGTAAAATAAAGAAAATTAAAGTAAAGTAAAGTAAAGTAAAGTAAAGTAAAGTAAAGTAAAACTAATAAACAATAAAATGCTACTTAGAAGTCATTGTATCAGTATTAACAATATAATAATGTGATAGGCCTATATAAATATCACTTTACTTTACTTTTGGACTTGTATTTAAGCATGACTTTTTTTTTGCTGTGTACTTTTACTTCTGTAAAGGACCTGAGTACGTTTTTCACCATTACACAGCCACAGTGTATACCAGTGTCATACATAAAGTGCGTCATAGCACATTCAATAGTGGAAGAGATGCAGTTTGAGCAGCAGGGGGCGGTGTTTCATTACTCTTTGAAATGAGATGAGCAATTCACTCAAATTCAGACAAAAATAGGATAAATATGACGTAAGAAGTTTGTAAAAACAAAACCAATACAAAATATTGTATTTACTATATTAATTACTCATTTTATAATATATTTCAGAATGACAATGTTCATCTAAAGAACACACAGAAACATATTTGGGTAGTAAAATTACAACTAACAAAGGGACTGTAAAAAGAACATCACATGATTAAATGAATGGATGAAAATGTTAAATGCTCTAAGTGTAAAATATTATATCCAAAGAGTCTCATTGGTCCGTCCCGCCTCGAGGGGCGGGGTTTGTGGACATAATATTATGAGAGAGGAAGTGTCTCTGTTGGATACTTACATACTGACTTTATTCAGTAGTACCTAACTCGCCTCATTTCTTAAAGGAAGCAAAGCGCAGGTAAGTACAAGTGTATGTAAGGTACAGTTAGTAAATGTTCTTGTCTTAGATGAATACTGCTTTAAACAGCAGCGCAGCTCAGATAACACTTGTGTAACTCTCTTAGCTCAGAGGCTAAAGCTTGTTAGCATGTCAGGTCCAGGCTGGAAATAAGTCTCACCTGCAGCAGACAGACTTCAGGTTTCACTGCTTCTCTGTCCTCTATTCGCTTTCATCACTCCATTTTCACAGGTGGTCGCCTCAGTGATGCTTCTATAGGTTATAACTGTGAGTGTCTTGAGAAATGTATTTTCTGTGCTTTGCCTCTTCAGTCTTATCTCATTCTTATCAGGGCTGCTGCACATGCTGAGCACCAGGTTGAACAGATAGTAGACTTTACTCTTTAACACTAATGCTCTGTTAATTTTATGACTATTGCTTATAAACAAAGCTAGTTTTCATGAATTCCTTCTGTTTAACACGTCCCCAGCTGTATAACTTGGATAAATATAATGTATTATTTTATCCTCTATATCTGTGAGTGGTTCTGTTTACATAGCTCTACCTCATGTAAATTCTAAATGACCTCACTTGCCAGTTATGTACACCTATAAAAAACTAATACAGTATAATATAACAGCCCTGCAATAAATCCTTAATGAAGGTTATAATGTTTAGTTTTTATTTAAGCATTTTAAACAGGTGTTCATTTATTTTATGGACATTTATGATGTTATAATCTGGTGTAATAACAATGCTTTATGGTCATTTCCATCTTTTGTCACCTTAATTAAATGTGCAGACTCAGTTTGTTGTAGTGAAGGGTCACCACTTGTTTCAAGAATATATTGTTGATTTTGAAGTTATTACTATTTTTACATATATGTGTATGTGTATATGTGAACCCTAAATGCTGTAAATCCAATGTCAACAAAACACATGTAGCTAACTGTGTCTGTCTGTAGCTTGCAGAGTAACACCATGGCAACAGAGGGAGATCCCACAAACTTGATCAAAGTGCTACACCTCCTGGTGCTCTCTTTCTCCTGGGGCATGCAGATGTGGGTCTCCTTCATTGCAGGTATGAGGCGCACAACAAAAGTCATCATGGCTGGAAATATGCATTCCTGCTTCAACGCTGTATTTGACCCCTGACCCCTTATTTTGACCCTCATGTCTGTGCCTGCAGGTTTTGCATTGGTGAAGCAGGTAACTCTGCACACCTTTGGTCTGGTGCAGAGTAAACTCTTCCCTGTATACTTCTACTGTCTGCTGGGCAGCAACTTTGTCAGCCTGGCTGTGTATGCTGTGTATCACCCCAGAGAGCTGCTGGACTGGCATGAAAGTTTGCAGGTCAAACATCCCACATACATATACAGAAACTATACCTGTGTAGAGTAACAGTGGCCCGGATATATTACATATTGCTGTGCTAATGATCATATTTAGATCTCTTTACTCATCGTGATTGCACTATATTTACAAGTATATCATCATCATGTTACTTTCCATTAAAGTTTCTCCTCTTCCTCTGCAGATGGCTCTGTACTTTGTGGCATTGATCATGGCTGGTCTCAACGCCCAGTGGTTTGGCCCAGCAGCCACTGAGGTGATGTACCAGATGAGGGAGGTGGAGAAGGAGCATGGCCTGGGGAACCAGATCGGCCTGGGCAGCCAGAAAGAGGCTTATGCCAAACTTAAAGAGCAGGACCCCAAGTACAAAGCACTCAAGAGGACGTTTGGCTGCTACCATGGGTTGTCCAACCTTTGCAACCTGATTGGGTTCATCTGCACCACAACTAATTTGATCTACACAGCTCTGAATTTATCCACCATTTAGAGAAAATTAGGTTTCAGAATTCAATTAATGAGAAGTATCCCACCATCCATTTCTGCTGCAGCATTAAATATGTCATAGCAAATATGATGTGAGGAGTCAAGAGAGCCAGCATACTATTTATGGGCTTGAGTTGAATATGCCCAGAAATAAGTGTAAGTGACATTATGTACATTAAATTACACAGAATTTTGCATCACTTTAGTAATAACTGATGAAGCTACAGCTGTCTTAAAGTTTCCTTATGAGTGAGTGTGCCCAAAAAACTCATCATTGCTTTTCACTTTTATCTGGCTCTCAATTAAGTGCTTTTTGTACTGGCAGTTAGCATCTAATTAATTCTCTCTCACAAAGTATTACATATTTTTGTATACATTTAGTTGTTTATCACTTTTCATGTTATTTCAAATGACCCTGTGAAGAACAGTCTTTTTAAAAAAACAAAAAACATGCCTAGTAAAATGTAATCAACAAACCTCAGGTCCTGTGTCAGCAGTTAACTTGCATCCCCAGCAGGGGGCGATGTTTGGGCACAGGTGTATTTAGAGGAACGTTTGTATTTCCAATGCTGAGCTCACAACAGCTACTGCATTTCATTCAAAATGTCATGTTTTTGATTTTATTATGGAAATTTATCACAAATATCCCCTCCATGCATATTTTAAAACAAATGAAAATCCACTGCCTAAAAATAATCAATGTCTAATATGTTGTTTTTTTGTACATACATTTAGAAGTTCAATCACATCTACAGTACTCTTTGTCCCTCATTAGGACATTTTAACTGCTGTACACAAGATGTCTCCTACTTAACTCAAAAGAATATTTGTGTAAGTTACGTATTGGACCACAATTGGCTTCCAACCTAGTTGTTATGTTACAAAATCAACTTGAAACTGAGATTTAATGTGAGCACAGAAACCTTCTCCCTTTAGAAAATAAATATGAAAACTTTCTTGTCAAACTCCACAAACATTGTTGAATTAACACTGGAAGATTAAACAACATATTGTTCATATACTACCAGTGTTATCATTTCACATTTGGTACTACAATACTTTCTGTATTTTTTTTCCTTCTCCAACAAAGAAAGAAAGAAACTGTCTCCTAATCCTTACACTATGGTTTTTACTCTGATATGGATGAGTGAACCCAGAGCCAAAAGACTGGGCCTGGATTTGGAATTGGCAGGTTTTTAATGTAATTACTAGTGACGCACATCAGATTTTGAGAGCACCAGCCTTGAATGCAGAGAGCAGTTTTGCTGGCCAGCTAGAGGATGAGGGAGGAACTCCACCCATTACAGCTACAACATCAGCACTAATGGATTATAATGGAGTCATTTCAATATAAACAACAGGGACTGAAACTAAAGGGATGATGTTTTCCCAAATGTAATTTATGTTGGCCTTTTTGAAGAGGTTCCATCTGTGATCATGAATTCAGTAATCATTTAATGAGGTTTGTTTTTAATTTTCTTGTTTTAGCTAATAAAATAGGCTCATGTGTTAACACACATAATGACCTCTAAACATACTTTGTTTTTATCTTGCTGACATTATTAATGTGTTATGATGTCAGTTGGGATATTGCACAAGGAAGTTAGCCCAAGTGTCTTGAGGAAGGAGGCTGAGAACATGTTCTGAAGCTCTCAGAGAATGCATTGGGTCTTTAGCTGTGCCGTCAGGTTTCTCACTGTAGCAACATCAGGAAATAAACCCTGACCAAAGAACAAGTTTATCCACTCATCTCTTCATGGCATGACTTACAAAAGCAAGGAGAGATTTAACATGAAATCATTCATACAGTTGGAGAAATGACAGGACTGTTTGTAAGAATACCTTCAAAAACAATATAACAATGTGCATTACTTGGATAAGTCAAGTACTGACATAAAGACAATGAAGATAGCGCATACTGCTTGAAAATTCCCCTACTATGGGTGTGCGAAGTAAAAACATGAGGAAGCAGGGAAACAAAAGGAAGTGTTGAAGACTCGCACCAGACAAGTTCCACCAACCTCCCTCATTCCTGACACACACAAGGAAATGAATTTGTGTGTGTTTGTGTGCAAGAAAGAGTCACTGCAGCAATCACACACTCTGAACCTTAGACTGCTGCCGGTTCAGGGCTCATTATTTGGACCTATAGTGATACTGCAGAGCAGCCCCGCAGTAATATGTTTTGTTGAATTAATTATGAGCCAGAGAGTCTCAGGCAGCTTTATTCAATCATCTCTAATGTGGAAATGTGGACCTAATTTGCAATTGTCTGATCTGATGGATTTTTTATTATTATGCTGTTACAGATAGACAAGCTTCATGAATACAAGTGCTTTTGCAGTCTCCTGCTGAGGAGGTGTTTGTTCTGTCTCCTCTTGAACACATGAACACTACTTGATTCGATGTCTCTGACGACAGGGGGGGTTAGGCTGTTCCATATTGTTACAGCAGAGTGGAGAAAGTTCCTGTCAAGGCATTTGGTGTTAGCACTGGGGAGTGACAAGGCATCGACTTGGTGGTAACCTGCAGGTGGTTGGATCTGGGACATGAGCTCAGGGTAGCAGTGCTGTCAGGTCTGCTGAACAGTTGGGAATGTGCATCTTGAAAAGAACAGTTGTAGCAGGAACTGTTCTGTGATAGCCCAGCTTGATGATGGCATAATCTTTTAGGGTGTAGTCCTAAATGCACACCAATGATCTTTAGTGCCTTTTTCTAGATGATATCTAGCTGCCCAAGAGTGGTCTGTTACGCATTCATCCAAACAAGGCAAGAGTGTGCCATGATGCTCCTGACCTGGGTTTTGTAGACGTTGGCTCTCCTTTCAGAAGCTCGTTAAGCAACTTCTGCAATGGTCCAAAACATTGTCCAGCATGTTTGCAGACGTTTGACAGATGAATGGTCCACTGGAGTTTTCTGTCAATGCATATTCCTAACATTTCCATCTGCTCATTGAGCTTGGTTTTAGTGATCCTAAAGAATGGCTCAGGACCGGGTAGATTCCTCTTTCTGGACAGGATTATTGCCTTACACTTGCTGGGTATGTAACCCTCCGCACATCAGGCCACTTTCTGAATTTTTTCAGATCTTTGTTTAGGCTTGTTGCCACCTCAGACCCTGATGATAGTGTTATCACCCATATCCACTTGCAGTATAAAAACACTTAGACCCAAAACGGATGTGCAATTTATCAAAGGATTAGGCTGCTCAGTTTGATAAAAGTGCTAACACAAACAGACTCCTTGACCCAAACAAATAAAACTACCAAAGCACATAATGTAACCAATAGTGAGCAGTGAAGACCATACACTGGTGGTATATACAGACAACAGACAACACAATATACAACTTTAAGTCCTAAAAGGCAAAACTGGATTCTATCTGAGGTCTGCATCTAAATAAGTTTGTAGAAAGAAAATGGACTGATTTTTATTGAATTCGTTTGGTAACACAATAAAGCATGATTTACGTAGGTTTAAATGAAATGATAAGAGCCTCACAGTGGCTTCTGCATTTTTAATCATTGGGTACTGGACCATTTCTTTGCTGGAAGCAGTCACTTCCTGGAGTCTTCACTGTGAGACTGCATAACGTTACTACACCCTGCAATGTCTTTTTTTTATACCCTGCCTCCTTTTATGAATTCAAAATGGGACATAAAATGCTAATAGGTGAGTTTTACAGGTGCTGGTAGGCAGATTTTGTTACCTTTGGACAAAGCCAGACTTGCTGTTGCCCATTTTCAGTGATTGTACTAATCTAAGTTTTCCAGCTTCTGGCTGAAGTCTACATTACAGACATAAAAGTGGTATCAATCTTTTCGCTTAATTCTCTACAGTGATAACACGTATTAGACTGACCCTAAATGTTGTAAAGTACTCCTTCGAACATAACAGATTACAAACACAACTGAGAAGAATGGGAGGGGGAGACAGATGGGACCCACAGCTCATTTTTCCCCCATAGGCTCCCTGACAAATTAACCCTGCCCTGCTGATAGGGATAAGTTGAGTCTTAAAAACTCAAGTTTCTATAGAGTATCATTGAAATATTAGGCAATAATGATACCATAAAAAGAGGCATTTCACACTTCCTAAAACCCTAAAGTGGTGAATATTCTAAAATAAATATGGTCATTAGAAAGTAATGAATAACCTGGGCACAGTCCTGTATGGTAGCCTATTATAAAGCTGTTTCTTTAGGGCGTGTGAGTTCTGTGTGGTTCCCGCGCGCTCACGTGCGCAAGCTCGAGGGACAGCCCTCTCCACGCGCAGCGTCATGTAGCTGTCTGCTCCAGCGTTCGCATTAACTGTGACAGACGGAGGAGCTTCAGCACCGACTGTTTCAGTTCTGTAAACAACCGAGATCCGGGAGCAGCTCCAGCCCGTGAAACAGTGAATACCGAAACGGGAAACAAGTAGCCTGTCGAGGAAGGAAAGCTCCTCGGCTGCTGCTTGCTGCTGCTGCTGGAGCAGAAAGGTGCACTTTGCTTTGTTAGCTGTACTTTTACAAGATTCTTAACCCGGCATCTCACTGCCGGACTGAAGATATCACAGTACAGTATCATTCCTAGAGGTAAAAGGAACCGAATTGGACGTTTGTTTTCTTTTGCGAAAAGGTGAGTTTCTGGAAGTTTCTGGGTCTGGTGTGGTGTTTGTTTATTTCTTTCATGCCTGATTGTAATGTTAGGACACCTTCTCTAAAAATAAAGTGACTTGTTGCCTTTTTAAAATAGTTGTGTGTGTGTGTGTGTGTGTGTGTGTGTGTGTGTGTGTGTGTGTGTGTGTGTGTGTGTGTGTGTGTGTGTGTGTGTGTGTGTGTGTGTGTGTGTGTGTGTGTGTGTGATTTCAATTGATCCCCACGAAATGTAACTAATGGGATTTACCACTCTGTTTTTGGTTCTGGCACACAATTGTTGCATGATGGGAGAATATTTGGCACTGAGTATTAACAATAATGGCTTTCTAAAAAATCGAAACAATGTCCAAGCCTTTTATCATCCGTCTATGTTTGCGTCCCAGCCCCTTCCCTTAATGAAAGAACAGATGTGACAGCTGCCAGCTAATCAATAATGGTTATTTCCTGCCTGCCGGCTCCTGGCTCAGCAAACAGTGCCAGCTGAGGGACCTGGCTGCACCATCATCCGGCCCTGGCCACCACAATGGCTTATATTTGTTTTACTTGAGATAATGCACAGCCATAAAGAGCTTCCATTCTCATCTGTGCTGCACCACACTGAAGATGACTGCCAGGTGATATTATCATAGCAGGTGCTGATGTGGGACACTGTGATGTGGTCAGGCTGTTTTGTTTGAAAGACTGAAATGTCACTTTAAGACATCATCAGCATGTGAAGAAGGAAGGCTTTTATAATTGCAGTTAGTTGCAATGTGTCATGTGTCTTCTTGAGTGTCATTTACATAGTGACAGGGAACTTAACACCACAAAATTAAGCAACACGGTTACAGGAAACACTATATAATGGACTTATGTAACATGTTTATGAGTAAAAATGTACACAGGCTATTAAAAGAGATCATTTCAGTAATGTGTTTTACAAGCCTGCACAGTAAACATTGAGCACATGTGACTGGGTTTACCTCAGGCTTAGGCTCAGCTGATGGGAAAGTTGTAGTAAGAAAATAGTGTAATATGAGTGTGGGTGGATCCATGCTATGGGATCAGTACTGTAAGTAGGCAAAAAAATGTCCCCTCGGAGACCCTCGCATAGCGCAGGCGTCAGGTGATTTGGGATTTCACAGCTAGTGTTTGTAGGGATTAGAGAGACTCGAGTTATGACTTTTTTGTAATACCCGGAGAACACTTCTCCAGTCTGAGGAGAAGGTATTTAAAGGGCATTTACATAGACTTCAGAACAAGCGGTGAAGTTGTGAAAGAGCATTGTGTTATATTTTCCATTGTATGTAAAGCAGCGTTCATTACAACATGAGCCAGCACACGAGGTTTCACAGGCTGGCATATGTGTAGAGTGTCTACCTCATACCACAGTGGACTGGAAGCTGAATGTAAGTTAATAAAGGTGGAAAGTTAGTTTTTTAATTAGAGATAGATTGACAATCAATTAATCAGCCAATATAATAATTGAATAATATTTTTTTCCCCTTTTAAACTGAAAACAGGAAACATTCTTTTCAATGTGAGGATTTGAAGCTTTTCTGCATCATACATGGTAATAAATTGAATATCTTTGGTTTTATCAGATAAATCAAGACATTTTAGGATGTCACCTTTAGGCTGTAAGACATGATTACAGCTTTTTTTCACTAGTTTCTAACATTTTATAGACAAAACAGATAAATTAGTCTAGAAAATAACCATCAGATTAATTTATAATTAAGATAATCAATAGTTACAGGCCTGGTTTTCATCACTAGATCACCATTTGTCACCATTAGAGAGCAGCAAACAAATAGAACAAATCATGTTTTAAATTGACTCACAACTGTTTACGACACCAAGCCACCAGTACATGCATAGAGTCAATCACTCTCATACACTGGCACTGTAATAGTTGTGAGAGTAAACGTGTACAACAAAGTAAACAGTTTCGCCAAGCTCGCCAGGCTCAGTAATGAGCTTCCTCTCCTCCTCCTTTGTTCCATCGCCCCTTGGTGGTATCGTGATAGATATCTGTGTTCCTGCTCTGGAGACCTCCATCTGGCCAGTTAAAAGCCAAGCAGACTCACTGCTTTGACCGCTAATGGCTCTTGTCAGCAGCTGAGTCCTAGTCTGGTCTCCACGGAGACGAGACTCACCAGAGAGAGGGGCAGGGCTTGAACCGCAGCGATTGATCAGCTGTGTGTTTTTGTTTGTGTATGTGTGTGGGTTTGGAGGGATAGACATAGGTTAGGTCTCCTTTTTTTTTTTCACACCGTGTGCTGTGCAGCTGCTCTCTCTCCTCCCTCTGTTTGGATGACAGACACTGAAAGGCGTAATGTCAGGTAAACTCACACCTGCCCTCAGGAGAGATTACGCTGAGATGAATGGGTATAATGATGGACAGATGGTGTATCCTTCTGTCATTTCAAAACACAAATGTTAGCCATTCTAAACGTTATCTCAGTGTTATCTTTTTTTTCACTTCGATTAATGCACTTTTTTGTTTTAGGGGAACACAATTTCATTTCTTATGTACATGAACTTGAGAAATGACAATAAAAGCTATCTTATCTTATCTTACAAAGCCTTTAATGGAGTCGCAACACGATTACCTTTATGACAAATGGATTTCACTATCATCTGCCTCAGCTTTGATTTAATAGTAGAAAAATAACAAGTACACTCTGTAACTTCTCCATTGAGTGGGGCACAGTTCATTCTAGCACTGAAACCAGTAGTTGATTAAAAGAAATTTAATCTGCAACTATTATTTTTTAATGTTTGCATATATTTCAGCTTTCAGATGTGAAAACGTCCTGCTTTTCTTTGTCCAACATTAATGTAATTGGATATTTCTGTTTTTTAGATTTGAGAGACTAAGGTGGTAGGGTCTCATTTCTCATTCTGGTGCATTCTGAGAGCAAAATTAATAGGTTATGTCTAGAATTTTTTTTTGTGCTTTAGTAATTTAACTACTGGTTGAATGGTGATGACAAAGCACAAAGGTCACACCCACAAAGCACAGGAATTGTTTACCAGTTAATAAATGTTTGAAACAAACTATCAAAAAAGACTAATGTCCATATTTCAGCTCTAAAACAAAGAAAGCAGATGTGTTTATCTAAGCTCAACTAGTTCATTAATTAGGAACATATAAAATACTGTTTCAGTAAATATCTTTTTCTACATTGCATTTCTTCAAATAACTAAACTAACTGTCTTTGCTGATCAATAACAGACTTCCAGATGTCTTAGAAGTGGATCAGGATCAGAGTTGATTTATTGTACAGATGGAAATAAAGATCTCTCTTTAAGTCTTAGCTTTTTTACACTGAACTAACTAAAGCAGTATAATGCTACTCTGTGTTTTTAAATAGCACACAGGTGTTCCAGATTCAGAGGTTTGAGGTGGAGCTGCAGGGTTGGGTGGAGGTGTGTGGGGAAGTTTATTTGTGCTGTTGAACATAACCGCTGTGAAACAATCAGAAAATAACGTGTTATTGACCTGATTCAGTGGCTTTCTGTCAGCTTCCTGTCAGCGCTCCCTCTCTTCATTCACTCTCTAGCTCGCTGAACACAGCTAACACAACAGCGTCCTGTAGCCGCTTACTGACGGAGCAACTCTGTCCCCCATTCAGTGTCCGGACCTTTTATACAGAACAGCGAGACGGAATAAAGTAGTAATATTCCCGCAATGAACAGACTGTTGTGTTGTGGACTGTTGGTTGAGACAAAACTAAATACTTAAGGTTGATTTTTCTTGTCCTAGATTAAAGTTGGATTTCTTTGGATTTTAGATTGTCTGTCGGATTAAAAAGCTATTTGAAGAAGTCAGTTTGGATTTTTCACTATTTTCTGACGTTTTATAGAAGAATCAATCGATTTATCAGATCAATCAATACTAATTGTTAATTAATTATTGTTAGTTGAGGCCCTACAGAACATTAATCAACAACATGCTATGGTGGTTTAGGGATCTAAGTGCTGAACATGAACTGTTGTGTCTGACCTTTTTTGCAAGTAATTCCCCATCTCTCTCTATCTCGTATCATTTCCTGTCATCTATCTACTGTCTAATTAAGACAGAAAATTTCCAAAAATAATAATTAAAATAAAATAAACTGACAATAAATCTAGTAATTGAGGATTTGTTGCTTTATTTTCTTTAATATTATTGTAAAACAAATATTTTTAGTTTTCAGACTGTTGGTCAGAGATAACTAAACATTTAAAGAAGGAAATTGTGATGTAAACTTTTGTGATATTTTATAGACTGATTTATTAATTAATCAATAAGAGTTGAACATGGAAGTTAATTTTTGACCCTGGGATCGGAATTTGTAACAAATTAATCTCAACTCAATGTCCAAGGTGCTTTTGACTCTTCATAGACGAATAGTTCTGGCTCAAGTGACTAAAGTGTAGAACATCAGTCACATGGTCATCCATGGCGGTCACATGGTCACAGGTGGTCGTACAGGGCGGTCACATGATAACAGGTGGTCGTACAGGGCGGTCACATGATAACAGGTGGTCGTACAGGGCGGTCACATGATAACAGGTGGTCGTACAGCGCGGTCACATGGTCACAGGTGGTCGTACAGGGCGGTCACATGATAACAGGTGGTCGTACAGCGCGGTCACATGATAACAGGTGGTCGTACAGGGCGGTCACATGATAACAGGTGTTCGTACAGCGCGGTCACATGATAACAGGTGGTCGTACAGCGCGGTCACATGATAACAGGTGGTCGTACAGCGCGGTCACATGATAACAGGTGTTCGTACAGCGCGGTCACATGATAACAGGTGGTCGTACAGCGCGGTCACATGATAACAGGTGGTCGTACAGCGCGGTCACATGATAACAGGTGGTCGTACAGGGCGGTCACATGATAACAGGTGGTCGTACAGGGCGGTCACATGATAACAGGTGGTCGTACAGGGCGGTCACATGATAACAGGTGGTCGTACAGGGCGGTCACATGATAACAGGTGGTCGTACAGGGCGGTCACATGATAACACGTGGTCATCCATGGCGTTCACATGTAAGATAACACTTACACCTGTCTTGGTTGGATATACAATTGGCCTGCTAGATTTTTGTATGTATGATGACTTGATACCACCCGACCACACTGAGGTCACATGATATCTAAGCCCGTTCCATTTGTTGATGAAGTAAAATCTCATTTAAAGCTCTGTCAAAGCTAGTGAACTATGGCCTTTTGACCTTGTCTTGTCCTGCTTCCCCCTCCTTCTCCAGATGGCATCAAATGACTCGCGGCTCCAGCAACAGCCGTCCCAAAAGGACGCCGCCGACCAGAACTTTGACTACATGTTCAAGCTGCTGATCATTGGCAACAGCAGCGTGGGCAAAACCTCCTTCCTTTTCCGCTACGCAGACGACTCCTTCACCTCGGCGTTCGTCAGCACCGTGGGCATCGACTTCAAGGTCAAGACAGTCTTCCGCAACGACAAGAGGATCAAACTGCAGATCTGGGTGAGAGGGTTAAAAATGCTGATATGTTGTGGGTTTGATTTTTGCCATTTGTAACAGGTGAACATAGTTTAAACAAAGTGGACAATGCCTCCCGTTCAAGATTTTATTGCTTCAGTTGTAAATAAAAACAGGAAGGTAAGGATGCACGTGTGGAATGCTTGTTCACACAATAACATTTTTATCAGTCAATGTTTTAGACAGCTACCCGCAGGTTTAGTTGTAAGTTGTGCAAGTGTAAAAAAAAAACAAAAAAAAAAAACAACAACTTCCTCATAGTTTCATACACATTCTTACTCCCTGGCCTTATCTGACATCTACTACCAGTTCACATGGTTTCACCTCTAAGAAATTAGCTTTCAGTTTGCCTGGTTTACCACCTTCAAATTTGGAAATATATGTAGCTTTTTAGTAAAAATATGGTTAAATTTATAGTTTGGGAATAATAATCTGATAATGCTTGTTATTTACTATTTTAACTTTTAAGATTGCTTAATATTACCTGGGGGAAAAAAGTTGCAATGAGGCATTTCAAAGGTGTATCCTTGTATTTTAACATGTTAACAACATGTTAAAATACACAGTCACTGTTTTAAAGGGCAACTTCGCCTATTTTACACATAATGTCAGAACTCGTCATTAAAAGTACTAGAAAGGCTTTCTTACAAATTGGGGATGTCAAAAAAGAGCAGGTAGGCAGTGTGTGACAAAAAGACATACATTAGTTGCATTATGGGAAATGTAGGATACAGCATTTTTAGGATTTTAACCCAAACTAGGGACAAAAAGTCAGGATCTGTAGCTTTGACGTCTTTTTTCTTTTTTGGATGTCTTTGTTGTGAGTTCCCCAAACTTCATAGAGGTGCAATACTATTGTAGCTTTAAGTTAATTTACATTGCAACATAGTAACTTATTTTATGTATAATGTACATATTATGAGGCTAGATACACACTGCCTGAACTAAAACAATCATCTCCTGACTGAACCCTGCTATTTTATATCGTACATCGCATTCCTCACAGTACACTACAGATCCCGTCGATATACATTGTTAACGCTGTTCAAACAGATGATTCATTTAAACCAACACTGTACGAGCCACCGTATGATACACACAAGTTGACCAAGATGAATCAGCGGCAGAGGAGCCAACACCAAAACACACACTCAAGTCGCCTACCTGACCAAACATGTGTCTCTGACACGCAGCATAAGCAGTGTGTGTGTGTGTGTATGTGTGTGTGTGTGTGTGTGTGTGTGTGTGTGTGTGTGTGTGTGTGTGTGTGATACTTTAAACAGCTGAGAATGAGCTGTAATAAGTGTATAATGTGTGTTAGCTAGTAATGTGATTAGGAGGGTTTTAAGAAGGTGGGCAAACTTGCGTGCCCTGACTTGCCGTAACAACTGATGGTTCTGTTGAATGACACAGAGACCTGGTATTTCCTAAGCTCAGGAAGCGGAGGACGTTCCCTATCAGCATCTGACGTAGACATAATGAAGATATACTGCGGCACTACTACAGCAGGCAGTGTATTTAAAGGGTGTGGGAGCGGTGTCTAAATTGCAAGTCCTCCCTTTTGAAAGTGTGGCGTTAATAATCAACTCTGTGAACTTTTCCCGACTGTAAGATTCATGTCCATTCATACTGATCACCATCTGTAAGAGATTTTACTTGTTTTTTAGAGCCTCCCTGTTGTGTGTATCATGGAAACAAGCTAGCCTGATAACACACATGACCCTTTTCACTGGGAATTCATGAGCCCACACATGTACAATATGGACACACATTGTTTACATCCCTCCTTTTTTTTCTGTCATGGAAATATGTTTCCGATCTTTAAGCAAACACGCACACACCTTTCGCACACTTATTACACTGCCACACATATGTTATGTGTGTGTGTGATGATATCCTGTGTGTGCGCCACTGCTTTGTGCTGGTAGCCAATAAAAATAACCCAGGTGACGCATGTTTAAAGATCAGTCTCGGTCCTCTTGAGCGTGCAGGAGCCTGATTTAAACCTCTCCTTCTCTATCAACATACACACATACACACATACACACACACACACGAGGGAGCAGCTTTTGTTTACTGGATGGAGTTGACTGTGGCAACCTTGGAGACCGTCTGTTTGGTTTGACGTCCAATTACGCCGCCAAATATTTGATCATCTCTGCCTGCGTGAGATAAAGATGAACCTGGAATATGTCAAAGCCGAAAAGTAACCTCCTGACAAAAAGCAGATTGTAGCTGTATTGGAAACAATAAAAGAATATGCCATCTCTGTGAGTCTGCCTCTGATGCAGGGATTCATGCCCTGTCCACCTTGCCCATTTTGTAAAGTGAGAAGGGATCATTTGAGGCGACCATCCGGCTGAAATGGAACATTCATAACCCCTCAATGGCCTCTGGTTACCTGGACAACTCACTCCTCCTCCCACTCCTCTTCAGTGTGAGGAAAACATCAGACAAACACATAAGCCCTCGATGCAAATGAAGGACTCAGACAGGTTACTAAGTAACCGTAAGAGTGGAGGGGAGTCGCTCCACCAACTCGTGTCTACCTGTTTGATGTTGATCCAATATAAACTATAAACTGCAACATCACCCACAGCCTCCTTTTAATTAGAAGATGCTTCAGATAAACTAGGTGGCTCACTGGGACCGGGAGGCAGCGTTGGCCACACCTCCTCAGCCTCTGTGACGCTCACTTTTCTGTTATCTGTGTGTGTCTTCTGGTTATTGATGTAAGCCAGAGGTCCTGGTTTGATGAGAAATGATTGTGGTGGGACTGGCCATCTTCTGGTAGATTGTATGAAGCAGAGAAAGTGGCATAGAGATGTGGTGATGAAGCTGAGTGCTTCTCAGATAGAGATTAATGAAAAGAAGTTTCACAGATCTATTCTTTTTTCTACCAGTACACAATATTCCTAACTTTTTTGTATACTTTTGACTTTCTACTGACTTTCATAACTCAAACGACTTATTACAAGCTTCTCATCATGGTACAAAATTGTCAGTTAAAATGTCAGTTTGAAGAAAAATTCAGATTGTCATTGCCATTACAACTGATTATCTAAACCACTCTTAACACCAAAGTTCAGTATAAAATAACCTACAATACCCTACACTGCCCTGGCAGATGTTATTGCATCATACGGCTGGACTTGAGTAGACCACTCACTTTAATAGATAACTGTTGCATTTGCTCCACATAGACTGTGTCAAAGGCAACTCAAAGCTGCAGTCAAAGTTCATAGTTTGGACAATATTGCCCCCTTGTGGTGTAAAATGATTAAGGGAATTGATGATTTCTGTTTTGTTTTTTATAGGCAAATGTATAAATGTAAAGCATGTGTGAAGCATTGTATAGAAATATATGCATTTGTATGTGTGTAAATGCAGGACACAGCAGGGCAAGAGCGCTACCGCACCATCACCACAGCCTACTACAGAGGAGCCATGGGCTTCCTGCTCATGTATGACATCACCAACCAGGACTCCTTCAACGCAGTTCAGGACTGGTGAGTTTCTGTTGATACAGACACCAGCTACATCTCAACAACTTCAAAAGAGTTGAGTGAATGTTGGTGCAATGCCACAGACCAGGGATGAAGTCAGAACTCATCAGTCTAGAAATTTGAGCATTCTATTGAGTTCTTGGATTCCTCAGTCCATCATATTTCTATCCTTATAGGCAATAGGCAGGAATATAAATGCATTTAAAACTACTTTCCTATAACTGCTTAAAGGATTGACTAGTTTAACAGACATTGCCATAGATCTTGAACAAACCGCAGCACTACAGGAACTTTGCAAATACAAGTGTTGACCGTGCTTAAGTTAATACTTCATTACCATATATATAAGAAAGGGTCTCATTTGTTGGATCCTTAATTGCTCTGCAGATCTATTGTAGATTTTTATACTTTTTACTACTTTGATTCATGGAGACTGTGCAACTTACTCTGTGTCTCTGTCCTAAAGGGCGACGCAGATCAAGACATACTCGTGGGACAACGCTCAGGTGATCCTAGTGGGCAACAAGTGTGACCTGGAGGACGACAGGATCGTACCCACAGAGGACGGCCAGCGTCTCGCAGAGGATCTAGGTATGAACTCTCTCACATGCACAGTACTACCTGCATGCATATACAGTATAAATGACGTTCTGCCACCTGTGCCACCTCCTCAGGTTTCCAGTTCTTTGAGGCCAGCGCCAAGGACAACATCAACGTCAAGCAGGTGTTCGAGCGTCTAGTGGACGTCATCTGCGAGAAGATGAACGAGAGCATGGAGGGAGAAACCAATCTTGTTTCCAACCACAGGAACCAGGGCCTTAAAGACTTGCCTTCAGAGAACCACGGTGGCTGTGCTTGTTAAACCGTCTGCCTTCTTACCAAGTTCTCTCAACATACACACATCCGCACACATAAAGACCAACTCCTTCTCTGTGCCTCAACCATTGTAAAGTGCTGCACCTCTTCCTCTCTCTCTCTTTACTGCAGCCTAACACAGCTCAACACAGACCAAAGCACAGCTAGCTGAGATAGTCATCATCAGCTCTGTCAGACCCCTCTGCTCCCCAGAACCTGCCTCTTCTTTCTTGTCCTACTAAAGAGGCCCACTCTGTCTGTGATGTCTGATAGTCCACTGAAGACTGTCCTGTGCTCTGTTTCCCTCCACATCTACCACCTTGACCACCGCTGCACCATTAGCATTTTAAATTTACCGTACTTGAAACATTTTGTTCAGTGGCTTACAATTTTCGGAGTCAAATATTTGCGCAGATAGCTTGAAGCTAGTGACGCCAAATATGATGGAGACACATGTTTAGAAGGCTGTACATTTGGCATTCATTGTTCTGTTTGAGGATCATACATATACTTGAGTTTCCCTTAACCTTGTAAAACCAGACTACATGCCACTAGGAGACATAAGATTTGATTGTTGCTCCTGAACCTTAAAAACAGCTATTTAAACTGTATGATACTGTAGAAACAAACTTAATAATGATAGTGATTTTGGATAGATCGTACAAAATTCCACAACACTTCCTGCTAAAAGACCAATGTCCAGTCCGACAGTATGTGGGACATTTGATGCTCATGACTGACTGAAGCAGAGAAGAATAAACTTTTTTTTGTACTTTAAATAATGTAGGTCTCAAACAAAGGCAGATTGAGCTTTGCAAAGGCTTAAAGGAATGCTTTGATTACATATTTCGGGAAATTCACTAATTCTCTTTCTTGCCAAGTGTTGGATGATTAATACTGTGCTTTTATTTGTACAGTAACTATGAATTTCCAGCAACCACTTAGCTTATATTAGCACAATGAATTTGTTTTTGTACAGATTAAACAAGTTATTGAGGTTTAGAGGTGCTGGTAGGTGGATTTTGGACAGAGCCAGGTTAGCTGTTTCCAGTCTTCATGCTAAGATAAGCTAAATGACTGCTGGCAATAGCTTTTATATTTATAGTACAGGCATGAAAGGGGTATTAATCTTTTCTTCTAACTCTTGGCAGAAAAAGAGAGTACTTCCCCAAATGTGGAACATTTCCTCAAACAGAAATCAAATGCCTCTAAATTCCTTTAAATGTGGACATATCAGTACAGCACAGCCAAATGAAATTCATTGTGAGAAGAACCGTATGCCTTTATATTGTTGTTTTTGGGGTTAAACTTATATAAGGTGCTGATAATTATTTTCTTCCCTAAATGACATCTCGGTTATAAAATTCTGAGGTACACATCTCATTACTCATTACTTATTATATATTTAAAGCATCAAATCCATCAGTCAAGATGTTTAAGAAAACCAACTAGAGTCTTAATGCCAGCACTTTGCCTGCCTCAGCGGCCTTCTCTCTCTCGTGCACTTAGGCTGAAACAACAGGAGGGTTAGAGCGACGATAAATGCTGCCAGCGTGCTTGTGTGAGGAAGTCGTTAAACACCGGTGACACTTGTATTCGTCACATGCATGCATGTCCTCACTCACCCCTTTTTGCCACTCTCTTTTAAACGACTCGCTCTTTCTAATGCACACCACCATGTTTTCATCATTATACACGTTAGACAACATACGCACACACACTCAAGCACAGCATGGCAAAACATGTAGAATGGGAAACCTACTATGCTTGAACATTTGAGTTTTACAAAGCAGTCAATTGTCTTTTTTTTGTTATTTTTTGTTGTTACTGACATAATGACTATTGCGTGGAATTGCAGCACATGTGTGTCTGTGTGTATGTTTGTGTGTACTCAGAAAGGGAAGAACACTGAACTGTGAGTTACATCAAGGCCTCTGTTAGCAGTAAAAACCTGTAGCAGAATGTTTAAAAAACAACAACTTTGTGTCACTTTATATCCCATTACTGTAATATGTCACATTTTAACTGAAGTGAATAAAATGAAGTTTTTAATCTTCATTCCACAGTATGTTATGTTTGCCAACGGTTAAACTATACATTCAGTTGTTTTTGTTGCTCCATGATGCCATTTTAAACATTTCAGTATTGAACAGTGAGCCTCCCCCCAGCTGAAAACTGTACCCTGATTGATGAAAATTGGCCAGGTTGACTTTTGGATTGCTCCACAATTCAGGAATGTACAAAAAAAACGTACAAAAACACGTTTTATTTTTTGATTTTCTCTTCTTAATTGTCTTCTTTTTTTTTTTTTACAGTGCCATATTTTGACCATCACTGTCCATGTACGGGCTACTGCCTGTCAGTTACTCAACCACAACTTCTGTATGATAGCGGCCTCACATTGCCCCGCCAAAGTCCATCGTTCCTCACAGCTCTGGGGTTTGGTCACAACTGGTGGTCACTCCACTTCCCTCCCTCCTCATCTGTTGTATAAGCCTGTGGTCAGTTATCTCTCCTGTCAGTGTGTGCTGCTGAATAGTGATACAGTTTAACAGTTATCAAGTGTTATCATCTCATCTTTACCACAATGAGTTTTGATGCAGGGCTACTAACATAAGGAAGTGGCGTGCACCAGCTGGGCTATAACACTACATTTGTATTAAATGTGTAATGCACTGTGCAGTTTTGCAATGTATTTGAAAAGAATGCAGTGTCATTTCTGTAATGGTTTCACAAAGGAGCTTACAGTGGTGGCGGCTGCATGAACACACATTGAACGTCCAGTATCTGCTGTGTGCGTTGTAGAAAAACTACTGACTGAAATAAGTTTGTAGCATCTAAAGCTGTTAGTCAGAGATGTGTTCCGTCTTTCTTTCTTTATGTTTATCGTTTCTTTGTTTTCATGTGTTGCATCCCTGATTGGTAGCTTCCTAAAAGATGGGAGATCAGATTATGTGAACCCTTTATTTTATGTCCTGAATATGTTGGTTGGAAAACAAAACTGCATATAAACAAGAATACATTTAATATGTTGAAATGTGTATATGAAAATAAAGAATATATTCATTACAAAAAAGGAGAGCATAATTGCCAATTATTGTCTTAAGTTATGAAACAAGTTATAAGCAGTTGTTTAGATCAAGGTGCACACACACAGTGGCAGCACTTTAAGCCTTTGTGGTGGCAGCAATGTCAAAAGTGTAATATATTACCATGAATCCACCTCCTAACCCCAAAACACCAGGTCACGGCTTTTTTCACGTTTTATCTGAAGAACCAGAGAAACCACACTTTGCCATTGTCCTCCACAACAATACAGATTTCCTCATCCTCCTCTTCCTGTCACCACACAACTACCTTCCTTGTGCAGGGCCTCTGCTTTCAAGCTTAACTTATCTGGAGATGAGTTTTACTACGCTGGCTCACAATCATGCGGAGCTGAATTTGACAACGCTAGTTCAAAGTGTAGCCAAATGTCGTCATGTGAGTGAAACGCAGCTTTTTTCACATAGGTACCAATTTTACCGGGATCTGGCTGTCCTGCCCACTTTCAAATGATGTAAAGAAGCGCTGAATTGCATTTTAAACTGACGGGGATGGGCCGCTACGCCCCCCTGGGTTACTTATCGTGGATGAAGAAACAGGGATGCCTGCAGCACTGATAATGCTAGTCAAACGAAGAAAACACATGGGTGCAATATGTAGATAAGCAACCGTTTTGGACTACATAGGTGTGCGAGTACTACGCGGTTATTGGCACATGCAAGGATTAAATTGGCTCCTCAAATCGCATCCTGATGGGGTCAGCTCCAGTTGAGAGCTGCAATTCACACATGAGACAGGTGCTAAGGAGATACTGACTTTAAGAAAATAATAAAATGCCTCATATTTCATTCTTAAATCCCCCTTCTACGTATAGCGCGACTTATAATATCCATCTATCTAGACGTTTGTGCGCTTTTACGCACGGGACATGTCTGAGGCTCATTTCCTCAGTCACCACAGCCAGCAGAGGCAAGTTGTAAACATCAATGAGCGCGTGATTCCCGCCCATCAACAAGAGAGTAAAATGTTTTGTACGACTTTTGCCCCACCTCCTCTTCACTGACTTTAGGAGAAAGTAAACAGCTCGGCTCAACACATCTTATCGCTCACAAGCAGGCGCGTAACCGCGTTGCGCTATCCATGGTATCTAAACAAAAAAACAAGCCTCCCGAAAGCAAGAGCTGCAGCAGACGCGTTTGTAACAGGTTGTTCTCCAGTTATGCAGGCGCATAACAGAAGGCCAAAGTCTTTCTGTTCACAGAGAAGACAAAAGGATGACATATGATCACCTGAACCGATTGTTGGCACTTTACACGATATTCTGCGCCATGCGGACGGCTTCCATCGTCCAGGGCGCACGAAATTTCGAAAAGAAAGGTAGGATAACATTTTTTACAGCAAAACAGAAACTCTTAAAGTAGAATACGTATGTTTTTATTACCCCTTCCTCGCAAATAATTTGTTACATACACTAGGAAACAAAATCGTTGTTTCTTTTTATAGTATCAGTCTATGTTGCAATAAGTGACTAGATTTCATAATCAAGACAACAGGCAAGAAAGCTTTTGGCTGATCATAACAACATGCCGCCGCTGACGGTACTGCTCCTGACACTTCTCTGTTGTCCCCCTCTCCAAAATACATTACATTTGCAGTATCTATACTGATGAATGAGGAGCCAGAAAGCCCCAAATGCTTTGCTGAGGGCAGGAAGGACTTCACGTGCTTCTGGGAGGAAAATGAGGAGAAGGCTGTATCTGTGGATCAGTACTCCTTCACATACAAATACCAGTAAGTCACCCTGAGAGGGTATGGCAACAGCCCATGCAGTGTTCAGTGTTGTTAGTGATATACTTTAGTTAAAGCTGACAGTTACTAGATATATTTGTTAGTCTTCGTTTATTTTCTGTAAATAAAAATGTAAACTATTACACCATCATTTGACACCAATAGGGATTTTTTAAGGGTTAGTAGACCAGAGCCATTGAATAACTGGTTTCTACAGTTTTTACAGACTGTTTTAGGGGCCTAATACTTCACAAAAAGCCAAAATATTAGTCTAGATGTGAATGAAAAAGATGTATATATAATACCAGACAGCATAGTGTTATGTCAGAATTCTTCAAAAAGTTGTGCTCTGAACCCTCACTGTTTCTGTCTTCCCCTGTCCTGAGCAGAAATGAAAACAGCAGCAAGTGCCCACTGAGGACCCTCCATACAGCTGGCGGGAAAAGGTTGTACATCTGCCATCTGAACCGAATCCAGATGTTTGTCGAAATGGACATTCAAGTTCATCGAGAGGCGATACTGATCCACAATCGCAGAGTCCTCGTCGAGCTTCTCTGTACGTTATTTGACTGCAAACTGTGCCACTACCTCAGTCACTGCACACTTAAAGGAATGCATTTGGAAAGTTTGTATGAGATTGAAGGCTACAATGCTATACTTTTAAAATAATAAAATACTGTTTAAATTTATTTTATGTATTTACATCGAGGATCAATAATTTAAACAATGGATCACATGCCTACTTGTATGTGAAAGTGGTTGCTTAGAAACTCAAAGAATTACCATCCAATGCTGCAGTTCCCTGTCAGCACTACAGACCTTGATAGCATCTTTCTTCTCATTGTTTTGGTTTTTATGGCGCCCAACTTTATGGTTTTGGTTCACTCCCACTGCTCTCATCAGTGTCTTTTTCAGCAAAAAGCTCTGACAAACCAATTGTACTCTTCCTGTCCAGTACAGACAGTTAAAAAGACATTGAATATTGAAATTACAGTACATTCATCATGTACGCCAAGTGAATGCTAATCTTTCTGGGTCTATTATATGTGTAAGTAGGCAATCATTTTCTTTGTGTTAAGGTTTGGTTTGCTCCAACTGCTCCAAAGTGGACATAAATTCAGTTATTGCAAGTTTGAATAGTGCTGTCATCAATACAAACTTGCGACAAGCATGTGTGTATCACATAGGGTATGGTGTGGTGTGACATACTTTCGGTGAGAAATAACCTTTCCTTGACCGCTTTCGAAGTCCTTCCTAACAAGCTGCCTCTTGTACTACAGTTCTTCTGGACCCTCCGTCTAACGTGACAGTGAGGACCATGGGTGAGACAGGTCAGCTGAATGTCACTTGGGTGCCACCCCCTCTCAAGTACATGGACGATAGCATGATGTACGAGGTCAGCTACACTACAGTGGACAGCCAAGTGGAGAAGGTACAACAGTTGTTTTAATGTTCTGCATGACCTCAGTGATATGTTAGAGGCTGAACAAAGCTTTGAGCAGCTGGTTTGTCTCTCAGGTTGGAGGGCAGGTGCCCACATGGACCTGTATTAATGAGTTGAGGACTGTTTTGCAGGTAGAGGTGGTACGTGCCAGCTCAGAGTTGATCTTGAGTGGTCTGCAGCCAGGTACCAAGTACAAGGTACGGGTCCGTGTAAAGCTGGACGGGATTAGCTACAGTGGCTATTGGAGTGCCTGGACTGACCCGGGGATCATGGGAACACTGCCTGCAGGTTTGTATTAATTGACAGATGCAATTAAAATATGTAAAAACTTTTAAGAACCATTTGGCTCTCTCACATATTCACAGTAGTATCAGCATCTCAGCCTCCAAAATAAAATTTTGTTTTATTGATTTTGAATTGTTTGTTTCTAATGCTTTGTTTTTTTTACCACTCTGTGCCTCCTCCAGAACTCAATCCACTCATTGTGTCCTTGACTCTCGTCATCTCTTTCATCCTTGTTGTGCTGTCTCTTGCTGTGCTCATGTCGAATCGCAGGTCAGTCAACCAGCCTAAATCCTAGCCTAAAAACATTAAAAACAAATGTAGAATGTAGAATTATATTTTTTACTTTTTGTGCTTTTTTCAGTTTTCTTGTGAAAAAGATTTGGCCAACTATCCCAACTCCTGAGAGCAAGTTCCAAGGCCTTTTTACTGTCTATGGTGGGGACTTTCAGGTAAGAACAATACTAAGAGTCTACACCCATGTTTTTGAGGTTGTTCTCAGACAATACACTGCTTTAAGCAAAGTGCTAACATCAGCACGCTAACATGCTCACATGCTGATGTAATCTTTGCCACGTGCACCATCTTAGTTTGCTATAATAGCATTCTAATATTTGCTAATTAGCCCTAAACACAATGTACAGATGAAGCTGCGGGGACTATACACATTGTGGGTCAGCGCCAGACATTTTCACAGAGATATGACAATCTTTTGATGTGTTTTTGTACAGGAATGGTTAGGGCAGACCAACGGAGGCCTGTGGTTGACTCCAACCTTCTTCTACTCAGAGGAATGTCCCTCTTCTCTGGAAGTCCTTGCGGAGCTCAGCCTGAGCCCCTCACTGTCCTCCCCGCCTCTGCCACCCAAGGTTTCTAAAGCTGTAACCATTGGCAGAAAGGACGAAAAGGATGCGATGAAGGGGCTGGACGAGAGAGCGCAGCTGGAAAGAGTTGATTCAGCTCCGATGGAAGGATGGAGAGCCACACCACACGACCCATGGTTGATGGACCGCCTACGGGCGCTCCACCAGCAAACCGTCCCCTACTCCCATTCCTCTCTGTTGGAGTCTCAAGACGCTTATGTCACCCTCAGTGGCAACAACCGTGGTGAGGACGAGCATCTAGATGACACTCTTGAAGAGACCTTACCCCTTGAGGTGCTTTTTGCCTCCAAAAAGGCAGTGCTGTCTGAATCTCACTCTGACCTTGGGTCTGTGCAGCAGAGCTCCGGGTCGGGTCACCTTTCATCCAAGTCCAGTTTTGAGTATCCAAGTCACGCCTGGACAACGAAAGGTCCTGGGTATACCTACATGGCAGTGGCAGACTCTGGGGTCTCAATGGATTACAGCCCCATGAGCAGAGCAGATGACATTGGGAGATTGGTTATCTATGCCAACGACTACAAGAACGAGATCCCTGCTCATAGAAGACCCTTTCTGCCAAGGCAGCACTCTGTCCAAAATGACTGCTGAGAAGGAGCTGAACTGGACAGGCTGCACATGGACTGAAGAGGCTTGAAGCATGCTCTGTTAAGGGTATTCGGATATTCACCCAAAGCTACATGGCCTCTCATCAACTGTTAAGAAAAGCACACCAGGGATTAAGGCACTGATACCAAAGTCTAAGCTAAAGGACTCAGAACTAAGAGTCCACTGGATGTACATGTCATCTCAATATTCAAGTCATCCCTGATCTGTACAGGACAGTACCATTACATGGAAATGGTAGCCGTGTGTTTTCACACCAAATACTGATAATCAGTGTAAAGGTCTCCAAGACAATCTGTTAGTATCCTAACCTGTAGATCAGATCAGGAATTCTTTTATAACTACACCATAATTGTAATTAAGGTAAACTCCCTGAGTGTTCCCAGAGATTTATTCATATTTGAGCTAAGTGTACTCTTATTTCTAAGCTTTTAATGACAGAATGGCTATGAGGTTAAACTATGCAGTAAACATCCTGAAAGACTGGACAATACAGGCCCTGATGTGTCTTTAAGCATAAGGCAGCTGATATTCTATACTTTTATTTTCATTAAAATCCCATGAAAAGACTAAAACTGATGAACTGATTCTTGTTCAAGTGTTGCCCATTTATCCAATAGACGGATATAGATTATTCCTCTGTGCCATAGAGCCCCACTGTTGTAGACTTTAGTCGACAGCCATGCTAGGAGCTTTGTGAGGCTGCTGTCACAGCAGTGATTTGAGCTAAATGCTAACATCAGCATAATAACATGCTCACAATAACAATGCTGAAGTTCAGGTATAATGTTTACCATCTTAGTGTATTGTATTAGCATGCTAACATTCGCTAATTAGCACTAAAGACAAACTATAGCTTAGGCTGATGGAAATGTTATTAGTTTTGTTTGGCTTCATTCTCTGTGGACCATGGATGTCTGTACAAAGTTTAATGTCAATCCATCCATTAGTTGTTGAGATATTTCAGTCTGGACCAAAGCAGTTGACCAAATGACTACATAGCTCCACACCACAAGCTATGCTTAAGACTATAAAAAACTCAAGTCAAACTGTTGCACTGGGTGACCTGGTCCTTGTCATAGTCATTGTGATGAGCATGGGTACTGTAGATTACATCAAGTCAAACTCATACACCATCATAGAGCCGCAAATAGTCACTAGTGAACCACATATGTATTAATCCATGACTGAAAATAGTCCTGAACAAATGCACTATTTACTTCTGTTTGAGTAATGTTTGCTGAACTCTACAGTGCCCAACTGTTTGAGGAAATTACAGAGTCTTTTTTTTAAAAACTGAAACCATACATGTGTCACCTTCAGGAGTAACAAATGGGCTTGAGAACAAAGTAGGGAAGTCAGAAAGGGCTGAGACGGACTACCACGTTTTTGGATGGGATTAGTTGACATTCAAACAATATGTAGAATATTTCCAGCCTCATACTTGTAAAAAAAGAAAGAAAAAAAAAAAAGTAATTTAAATCATGCAGCATTCACTCCTAAGAAACTCACTGTATTTGTACATAATATGATGATTTTTGTGTTTTATCACAGTTGTTTCAGAGAACATTCAAACTGGTTGCAAGTAGTTGCCATTTCCCAAACACAGTATCCTGGAACAAATGAAATGAAATACTTCTACTGTAGGCTGTGCAGGAAAGTTTTAAGGCAATATTCATTCTCAGGTCACTGTAGCTGTTAATAACTCTCTTTTTCATCAATGTTTAAGTTGTTTTTAGTCACTAATGCCATATCATAATGTCTTAACCTTGGCATTTTTAGTCTCAGCAGTTGTTCTGAAATCAAACTGAATCATTTCCTTCTGTTATTTTATCTTTGCTTTTGTGGCTTAAGTATGATTAAGTGCATTATAATAGATTAACATGTAAAGTAACGGAATTATAAAAATTAATTGAAATTGTAGCTACTTTAAAAGTTTATAATTACATTTATTTACAATGTTGACTTATATTTTTTAAATTCATATCATGGCAGAGTGAGACACAAAAGGGTCTTTGTTATTTATCCACTGAAGTAGTGGATATCCCTTTCTTAGGGTGAATATTTTAGTGTGCATTTCCTCATTAGTAGCTTACTTATGAGTAATATTTGTACCATGTTTTTCATTTTCAGAAACATTTAAAATATTTTCTCCTGATAATAACATTGTTTATATTTTTTAATTAATATTTTCTATCATTTTTTCTGATTCATAAAATACTCTAAATGTGATATCAGCCACATGTCGCAAATGTATAATACTCCAGTGGTTCCCAACCTGATGGGTCACAAATGATTAAAAGGGATAAGAAAGAAGAAAAAAAATTGAGACACTATTTAAAATATATGTTTATTTTAAATGTGAAATACTTTTACTTAGTAGTTTTACCTCGTCAGGTTTAGAAGAAGAATTCAATCAATTCAATTTACAATCTCAGAAGGGAAAAAACACATTTTGGTTTAAGTGTTTACATTTTTAGGGTACAAACAACTTGTGATAAATGCTCACAAGTAGACTTCACTTTAAGGGGTCCCAATTGGGAGGGAACCATTGCTCAGTTTAAGACTATCACATTCTTCAATGTCTATGTACAGTGTAATATTTTATTCTTATGTTTGAGAAACGTTATGTCATTTACAATTCAAAGTCATTAAATGTTATACATCTACAACCATTGTGGTCCTGTTAACTGTTGTCTGCAAAGTAAACAGATTGCTGCATGCTATACAGTGTCAGTGATAAGGCAATAAGGTGAAGTAAGAGTGAGGTTTAAATGTTAACACATGGACTTAAAGCAGAAGCAAGAACTGCTCAGCTAAATGAACGGAAAGCCATGGCAGAAAATATTATTTTGCTCATTAAAGATATCTGCTCAATGTCATTCATTCAAAGGAATGAGGTATAATAGTGACTGAAGGCTGTCACACTGCACCAGATCTTCTTTTCACTGGAAATGTCTAACTGCTCAAATCTAAAGTTGGGCGTTGGTGAAAATGAGCATTTCCTCTGAACAAAATTCCATGAGTGAGCAACTAATCAGCCACATCTCAAGCCAATTTTAGACCAATTTAAATTCCATTAAACCATCAGGAAAAATGAACAGCTGCCACTCCTGGGCTACACCTGGCCTGTCATCACAGTGTTTGGTGGAAGAGGTGTCTCTGATGCCCGTCCCAGAAAGGTAAATGTTCCATATCTCCTGCAGTCCAGCTGCTGCAGCTTCATAGCTTCTGTCTCGGTCCAGAGTACATCGTATCTTGAAATAACGATCGAGGACATCAAGGATGGGATCTGTAGCAGATGGCCCCCCACTGTCTTTCCCGGTGTCCCTCTCTGGCTGAAAAGAGGCGATGACACGGCAAGGGGCCGAGCTCGACGCCCGTTGCTGCAGGACTTGTGTGAGAAAGGCAGCTGTGTCGCATAAGAGTGCAGACAGGTGTGCGGCACTGGACTGCTCTCCTGAGTGAAATCCACTGTAGCTGTCACCCGCAGGAGCACACAGGAAACTCTCCAGCCTGTCAACTATGATCAGTGAGGGAGGTATGGGGGATGTGTTGGGGGACTCGTGAAGGCTGGCCACCTGCTGGAGCAGCTCCTCCACTGTCCTGGGATAGGAAAACTGGATTTTCTTTAAAGAAGAAAAAAAACCTAAATTGTCAGATAAAGGCTGAGGGAGTCCAGACAGCTGGTCAGCCTGGACTGTTGTGATGGGCTTTTTTCTATTTTTGAACATTTTATAGAAAAACTAATGATTAATTCTATCTAAAAACGAATCTGCTAATAACTATGTGTACTATAAAAACTAAACTTATAATCAACACATTAATTGGTCATGAAAAAGTCATCAATTAAAGGACTGCAACAAATAATTTGCATAACAAAGCCCGGAACACACTTGGCAACATTTTTTTATTAAGAAACCACCGTTCACATTCTTCCTCAGTGAATTGAGTTTGCTCAGTTGTCTTCATGTTACCTCAAGCTACCCTGAAGGTGTCATGGAGAGCTGTGTCTCTATGACAACTGACCAACTCTGATCTGATGAGGAAGACCATAAAATGTGGTTGAGTGCCCAAGAAACATGATGACAGAGTGGATTTGAGCTTTTACTAACATTAACTTAGAAATAAATATGTTTGTTTACAAGTTAATAAAGCCAAAACAACCTATAAAATCAGGCCTTGTATCAGTGAGATTCTTTTTTTAAATAGCAAAGGAACCACTTCCTCATATGAAACCTTTACATTGGCTTTATCTTTAGTTAATCATCTCATTATTTATTGACCATTAACAACCATTCTTGAGTTGCCAGCTTGTAAAAAAAATACCTGTCTCTCTTAAGTTGAGTCTTTAAAAGTCACTTTCTCACTTTCTAATAAACCATTAATAAAGGATAATAATCATCAATTCTGCAGTTACACATGCAAATAAAGTCATTAATTAAATGTTTCACTTTCTAAAGCTACTGACTTCTCACACCAATAAGTCATAAATGCTAAATATCCCCTGCTGACATGTTTTAATGTGTATATAAAATACTCTTTGAATAATAATAATTTGTGTCTGATATGTTTTTTCCATTCCATTCAAAAAGTTCAATTATCTTGTTAAAATACTTAAAATGACATCTACTGCTTCTCCCTCATTAAATATTCCAGAGTTCATGATTTATGCATCCTCGTGTTCCTCCTTCTATTGGTTGGTTGAGCTTCAGTGTGCAGAATGATGTATGTGCAGAGTTTAAGGTGGACTGGAAAGTTTCTCTGAGCTCATTAAAAATCCAGTTTTAAGGGGCGGGCCTACGAGCATGATCTGTGATATCATCATCATCATCATCATCATCATCAATAGTTTGGACACAAATCATGGATCCAGTGTTCAACTTCAACACAAGTGTGATGTAGAAATTTGAAGCATCCATTGCACAAACACAGAGTTGACTTTACAGTGACATAGGAGACATCTTGTGTCCAACAGGAAAACTTTAGAAAACAACAAAAATAGTTGCACATTCATAGATTGTGGCATTATTAATGAGGGAGAAGGAGTAGATGCAATTTAAAGGATTTTAATTGTGGAAAAAACATACTAGACCCAAATCAATGTGTTAAATTGATCACTGTAGTTTATTTTATACACACCTAAAAACATGTCTGGAGAGGACCTTTCAGTGTGTAAATTACATTTTATCTGTGTAATGTATATTTATTTAGAACATTAAGCACACAGTTGAGTATAACCTCTACCTTTAGACTCTCTGGGCTCAGGCTGGGGACGCATTTCTGCAGAGACACTGGCAGGCTCTGGATCTGTGTTTGGGTGAAGAACATGACTCTCATGCCCATCTGTGAGGCCGCTGTGACGGCCGCCAGCAGCAGCAACGAGCGGCTGGTGCTCCGCTCTCCGACCAGTAGCACTGTGCTGCAGCCGGCTTCAGGAGGAAGAGGAGGAAGAGGAGGAGGGACGTCGAGCTCCTTCCTCTGCTCGCTTTGTGACATAAAAGTCCTAAACACATGTGCTAAAATGTCTGTCATGACCATAAACTCTAGTGAGTTTCCCGACAGTGATTTTCAAGCTGGAGTTTCCCGCGTCTGTTTACATGTTTCACGTTGGTGTTCGTGTTGCTTTGGTCCGGGTGAAAAACACTTTGATTTAATGTAAAGTTCCGCCGCTGTTCTCCGCCTACACAACCGGCACATTTCTCAGCAGTTTGACTCATAATTACTTCTATGATGCACAACTGTGTTTAATACTGGTTGAGGAAAGTTAACAACCCTTTGGTGTGAGAAAACAAGCAGAGTCCGCGTCTTCATGAACGCTTCCTCTCAGCTCTGAAAACAACTTCCGGACCTCTGGGTAATCACAACACCAGCTGTTGTGGCCAAGATGGCGAATAGCCTGACAGAGTTGGAGGTTCCCCTGGACGCCGACCTCGCTGGGGACCAAGGGAGCGGTGTTTTGAGGCGCTGCAGGGGGCGACCGAGGCTCACAGACACGGATCGAGCACAGAGGCGTCTTGAATCCCGAAAGAAGTACGATGTACGGCGGGTGTACCTGGGAGAGTCGCACAAGCTGTGGAGTGAGCTCCGCAGGCGGACCAGTCTGAGTGATGCTGGGCTGGCAGAGTATCTGATCCTGCTGCACTCCACATATGGAGACAAATACCAGCAGAAACAATGCGGGTAAGTGTGTTCAGGTTAGCTCTAGCTCTCGATGACATTTCCTAACAAGACACATGTTTATCAAATCAGTCTGCTCACATGTTATTAGTTGCATGTTCCTTCTGTCCTGTCAGCCACCAGTGTTTGTATTGAGAGGTTTGTTTCTGCTAATCCTAACCAGTCAGTGACTAAATGATGTGATTCTGCATTACAGGAAGAAGACTGCCTCAGAAGTCTCCGTTAAACAGAAAAAAGGTGAGTGCTCCTTAACTTATAAAACTTAGAAAGAACATGGGTTGCATGAAGCCAGTTTGCAGATTAAATGTCACTCTGGATAGGCAATGAATGAAATATTTGTTAACATTTCACAAAGGTTAACTACTAAGTCTGCTTCAATAATCCTAACTGCTCCCACACAGCCAAAAGAAATAAGTGAAACATGAGCACATTAAAATGTTCACAATGAATCCAAATCATGAGATAATACATCAAAGTTATGAGATGGTAAGTAACACTATGATCATGTCATATAATAAGTCATATTTTTGACTCACAAAGTCGTATTAATTATGGGCTGATTCATTAATTGATAAGTTGATTGCCAGAAAATGTATTGGCAACTAATTTGACAACTGATTACTTGTTTAGGACATTGTTAAGCAAATGTGCCAATTTTTTGATAATTCAAGCTTCTCAAATGAGAGAATTTCCTCCTTTTTCCTGTCTTCACATCTATGTAAACTAAATATTTTGACTGTTTGTCAGACAAAATAACATTTTTTGACTTGACCTTGGGCTCAGGAAATTTTGTTGGAATGTTTGATTGTTTTGTGATTGTTTTATAGACCTAGGGATTAATCAGTCGTTCAAGAAAATAACTGGCAGATGAATCAGCAACATAAATAATCATTAGACGCAGCCCTAGAGATAAGTTGCAATTTTAACTTTTTCGGTCAAAACTGTGAGATAATTATAATAATACTTTTAAGTAGTTTTGACTTGCTGTCTCAAAACTATGACTTACTATCTCATCATTTTGACCAAAAGTATAAATATGCATTCATTACTTATATAGGTATTGTAGCTGAAATTATTAATTAAATTAATAAATTGATGAAAATTGTTGTTTATGTTGCTCTTAAAGCACAAATTACAAACATCAAGTTCCAACTTCTCAATGTGAAGATTTATTTATTCATTCTTTATCACGTGATAGTAAATTTCAATTTTTTAGGTTTTGATGACGTAGCCTCAGGCTTTCAGACATGTTGTCAAAAAAATCAACAAGGGGTTTTAAAGGACCTTGAATCTGATCAGTGCATTCACCGGTTCTTCACTCATCTGTCCCCTGGTTTTTTTTGTTGTCGTCTCCCAGGTAGGAAGGAGCGTGTGTCCAGCCTGCAGAGCCTGGTCTGCTGGTACCAGGAACATGCGCACTCCTGCCCTCACGAGCCCCAGCTCAGAGCCCTGGAGCCCCAGCCCAACTTCTCCACTGCTGCTATCTGGCAATGTGACTCTGACCACTCTTTCGTGCAATACCTGTTCTCACTGCCGAGGGAGGTGAGCGACTCTGAGCACGAGGGGGGAATGAACGAAGAGGGCGATGAAGAGACTTCGGCAAAAACAGACCTGCCTGTGACGAAAGGTGTAGTGAGCAGGAGGAGAAGAAAAGAGGCTCACAAACAATACAAAGGTGAGGAATGGTCACTTTAAACTTTGACTCAGTCAGGGCTTTTTAGTTTTGTTGTAAATGTCTATCAGGAAAAATGAAACCTTTTTATATCTACAATATTTTATTTCTCAATTATAAAAATACAATTATTTATCTGCCTTTCTGTAGATTTGGGAAAAAATGTGGATGTTCCTGAAGTACAACATACCACCATGAGTCCAATAGAACAGGCTGCAGCTCTGAACCACCAGCCCAGTATAGAGGCCTCTTCCAAGGATGTCCCGCTGACAGGGCAGCCTGTGTGGGAGATGGAGATGGTGATGGAGCAACAGCAGGGCTCCCCCGAAGCAACATTTCATTCCATCGACTCAGAGGAGGAGGCTGAGGATCTGAGGCAAGGCAGAGATGAAGAGGGAGGAAGGGAGAGTCTCGGAGAAGAAGAAATAAGGACTATACCACACGGTTACGAGTGTGTTACCGTGACGGCGTCTTTAGCCGATAAATTGGACAAGACGGATGAGGACCCAGTGCTGTCGCAGAGCTTGAGCGACTCAGTGCGGCTGGGCGCTCAGGCTGAGCTGTCGGTCCCGCCACCCATGCAGGTTCAAGAGCAAGGAGAGCTGTTTGACCCTCAGACTTTGCAGACGGTGGTAGCCAGCTGTGAGATTCCTGACCAGAGGACTACTTTGGAAGGTTCACAGGTGGGTTAATTCATGAGACGTTTAAAGGAAGTAGAATTGTGTTACTGCTTTACACAAAACTTACATTGCTTCTCCATTTTTTCTCCCCTGTCACCCCCAGTTAATTATCATCACTGGTCCCAGCTACGAGGCGCTCGCATCAGAAGGCATCCAGCTCAACATGGGGGGCGGAAACGTGGAGGAAGTCACTTGCACTGTCATCGGGGGTGTCACCTACAACCCGGTTTGTGAGTCTGACTCAAAAATCAGAACAGTGGAGGATGAAGACTCCATGACAGGTTAGCTACATTTAGAAGTGGCACTGCAGTAATGGGCAGGTTATAAAGTTTCGGGCTTTAAACACAGCAAGCACAGTGACATCTAGTGGTTTGCAGAAGTTATAGCATCTCAGCACATCGTGATTTTATAGATTCAAAATGCTACATATTGTTTTTATAACATTTGAAATAAATACATGTTCTTGTGCAATATGCAGCAGTAAAATCATTAATAAATATATCCAAGAAGGCTACATATAAAACATTATTAATGTGGTGAAGGCCTAGTGTCCACTATGGGCACATGGTTGATATTTAGGTGACATTTCATTACTTCAGTTCTTTTCATTACCTTATTACATCAGTTACCATACTTCATTATGTATTTCTTGTGTACATCACCATACCAGACATCTCTCATTATCACACTTACTTATCCATATTGTTTAGCAGCAAAATATTACGTTTTTTTAAAAGTGCAAAATTAGAAAAATGTTCAAGTTTCAACCTCTCAAATGTGAAGATTTGCCGCTTTTCTTTGTCATATGTAACATTTTTTAGGTTTATGTTTACACTGCCTCAGGCTTTCTGATATGTTATGGACCAAAAGATTAATCAAAGAATAATCAACAAAATAATTGATAATTAACATAAAGGTTGGAGTACTAAAAGCTATAACTTACTGTCTGGCTCAGAAAGTTAACATTCTTACACATTATCTCTTAATTTGACTTTAAAAGTCAAACTTTTGTCTTATAATTTTGTCATAATTATATTATTGACATTGATTTACCTTGACTAGTTTTATTTTTTTAATTCTTAGCTTTTCATCTTTTTTTTCTTTACCTGGCAGAACTGATCTTCCATAGAAAGGAGTGTTGTGCACTAAAGGTGGTGTAGATGTTTGCACATTGAAAAGTTTATTCTCACTGTCACGCTGGATTATCTCTGAACCAACAGTGATATTTGAAGCTTTGGAAGTTATCAGCCACATGATATTCTTCATTTGACATAAGTTGCAACACAACATATTGGAACAGCACCCTTCACAGCAGTGAAAAAAAGCCTTGTTTTTTATTTGTTATTGTCTGCCCATCACTACTGACTCCAAATGTTAAGATGTCCCCTGCAAATGCAAATCTGCACACTTTGCATATCAGTGAAATCTAGACAGAACAGGGCTGCAAATGGGGATATGAAAAGACACATCTGCTAATAGTAGTAGATTGTGTTATTTACATGTTTATTTTCATATTGAGGGTTTAGTTTGTATACTTACTGAAAATGTCAATCTTATTCAGAGTTGTCCCGAAAAATACTCTGACATGGCTGATAGGGTCAAGATCTCAGCAATGATCAATGTCTCCAATCCCATTTTATAACATGTTCTATCCTTTTGTGACCCAGCCCCCTTTCAGACTTAAGGCCAAAGGCCTTGAGTGCTGAGTTTTGAAGTCTGGAACGTGGACATTTTAGGGCGCTTATATAATCTGTTTTTGCACTATTTTCTACAGATTTGAGTGACAAGCAGTTGCTGCAGCCCACCGTTGACACTCCGGAGCTAAGCAGTGACAGGGAGCTGCAGCGGAGTCTGAGCAGGTTTGTGGTGCATATACTCTTCATGGGGGATGGGGAAGACAAATTTGAGAAGGATTTGAGGTCTAGGAGGTCCAGAGATGGTAATCCATCTCTCTTACAGGTATACCATTTTGTTAAGCCTTCAGTCTCTGTTTTTGTGGCGTCAGGTCAAAGAGAAACAGGCGAGGTCCAGTCATTGAGGCTGACGGGATGCTCAAGATGTTCCACTGCCCATACGAGGGCTGCAGTCAAGTCTATGTAGCAATTAGCAGCTTTCAGGTAAAACAATGTTTTTTATTTATACCTAACATTTCAGTTTGTTGTTAACAGGAGATTAAATGAACGCCTCTTTGTTCTACTCCCTACTCTCTGTAGAATCACGTGAACCTTGTGCACAGGAAAGGGAGGACCAAGGTTTGCCCCCATCCAGGCTGCGGAAAAAAGTTCTACCTGTCCAACCACCTGCATCGCCACATGATCATTCATTCAGGTGGGCTCACAAAGACACACCTGTCATGTCAGAATCTCATCTTCATAAACCTTCAAACGTAACAGAATTTTTCTACAGGGGTGAGAGATTTCATCTGTGAGACATGTGGAAAATCATTTAAGCGTAAAAATCACCTGGAGGTTCACAGGCGGACTCACACAGGAGAAACACCACTCCAGTAAGTTACTAATGCTGAAAATAGATTTTATTTTATTTTTTGGGGGGGTGGGGGTTTGCACTGAGTGGGTTCCAGTCTGTCACTCTTTTCCTCTGTGCTTCATCTGTCTTTTCTTCTCCCACGTCATCATCTGCCAGATGTGAAATCTGTGGCTACCAGTGTCGTCAGCGTGCATCCTTGAACTGGCACATGAAGAAGCACACTACAGAGGCCCACTACAACTTCACATGCGAGTTCTGCGACAAGAGGTTTGAAAAGCTGGACAGTGTTAAATTCCACAAGCTAAAGAGCCACCCGGATAAGCAGGCAACCTGAAGTGTTCAGACACTGCTGATGGGAGCTAACATTACCAACCAGCAAGTGCAGGTGGGCCCTTGGAAACCAAAGGAAGACATCTGGTGAAGAGAAAAAAACTTTCCTTTGCTGTGTTTGTTTTGCCTGTCATGTCCAGGATATGAACATTAAACTGGGTTAAAGGCAAAAGTGGGCTAGTCTAACAGCAGTGCAGGACACAAGCTGTTTTATAGTATAGGCCCCAAACATGGGTTTTGAACATGTTTAGTACAGCAGGAAAAAAAGGCGTAATCTACTGTTGACCATTTTCTAAACCCCTCCTGTGCACATCGGTTTTCTAATCATAGCTTAGCAACCATAACTAGTAGGCACTGCAGGTCTGTCAAGCTTTGGGTTTCTTCATATGTTGAAGTGGTGTGCACAGGGTTGTGATAAAAGCAGTACTCTGTGTACCAAGAGTTTAAATGGTGGTTCTGGGTTTTTTTGCCCTCAAAAACCAAAAATACAAGAGAAAAACTGTGAGGAAAAGATGAAAATGTGTGTTAATCAGCTCTAACATGAGATGTAAAGGATAGCATGTCCAGCTAACTAGCTTACTACGCACACGAGTTATTTAGTTGTTCTTCAATCGTCAGGGGCATTTCATATTATGTTATTTTGTAACTTTACAGGTTACATTTAGAAAAAAAAGCCCTGTTCACACCTAGCGCATTGACTGTGTGAAAGCTGGTCCTGAATGCTACAAAGTGTTAGGCTAATGTTTAAGCTAACGTTAGCACCATCCTGCTCTTTATTGAATTTGGATAGTACTTACAGTTCAGCAAACATAAAATTGGTTTACACATTGGTATTTAGTTGCAGAATCATACATACATAGAGAACTAACTAGCTCTACACTGCAATACATGAGCAATGTTGTTTCTTTATCTTCATGTCTTCAACTGGTGAGGGCGCTGACTTTCTTCATTAAAAAATAGAATATATCCAGTGCAAGAATGAAAAGCTTGACAGGCTCTGCAACAGTAAACGGGAGTATGGCTTAGCAAGCAGTCAGTTAAAGTTTGATAGAAAATGTTTTCCATTAAAGGAAATATTTTGGTAGGCCATGGAAAGTGTTCGGCAGAAATGTAACATGCACATGATTTATATTAAATGCGTTTAATAAAAAAAAAAGAAAAACACTGGTATGATTCTTTTAATATTAAGTATGGTTATTCGGGTCATGAGTGCACCACCAAAAAGATTATTAATGACAAACCAGTAAGGTATGTAAGTATGAAAATATGAAATGAAATATGAAATATGAATACAGATGTTTGTTGTTAAGTTAAGACTGAAAATGACATTAAGGTTTGACCCTGGTGTGTTTCAATACACTGCTTTTGCTGTTGCAAATGTAGGTTCTTCCGTTTGAGTTATTGAAATTAAAATATCTTTTTTCACTTTTTTTGCTATCAGTGTGTCTTGACTCACATGCAATAATTAGAAAATCCTGTATGTTTAATGTAACAGTTTCTCAGGAAAATTCTTATCATGTTCTAACAGTATTTCAGTTTTTAATCGACTATACACTTTAACTTCCTTCTGTCGGTTCTGGTAACTGATGACTAAAGTATGTGACTCATATTTGTATTGTGCCATTCTTTTTCTGAAGGCACTTATTTGGTTAATAATATGTAGTTTATTTGTGCCTCTTGCATAATGCACTTTTGTGATCAAGTGTGGGTGTGCATAAATAGAAAAAAACGTCATGAAAAGCACAAGTGTCATGACACCTAGTCATAAAATGACTGATGCTGGACGCTTTCAGTCAGCTGAATATTGGCTATGTAACTGGTTTCTTGATGTGTGTGTAAATAAGGTTTAGCCTGAGGGAACGTTCTGATGTGTCCAACTTGCTAGACCTGTTTGTGATGCTTGTCATGCTGACATGATTTTGGATTTTGAAATTAACATATTTATTAATGTAAAATTGATGTTGACAATAATCTCACAAATATTTACTGTATGTAGTCATTTGAATATGACAATTTATTAATGACATCATACACCTTACGTTCACACCACACCTTCTCTTATCAGTCACATGGTATGTCACCACTGACATACTATGACTGATTATCAGTATTCATGTGATGTAAATCATCTATCCCACATTATTTGCATTTGAGTTTGTAGTTTCCACGTCACTCTCCTGTTTCTTCACCTCCTTTTTAAATGATAGTGAAGGTTAGATAAAGTCAATGTCAAACTGTAAAATATTGAGAAACATTCAACTTACTGACGTAATTTGGAAAGCTGAGCTGGTGTAGACACCATCTGACAGATCTCTTCCTGTTATGGTGAGTAATTAAATGTTAATGTTTTCCAGGCAAGATGTGGCAACTTTAGTTATATTTAAAAAGTTAAGTCAGTGTGCCTTATTAAAATGGTTACAACATACAATACAATACAACAAACTTCAAACAGCAACAAAAACTAAATATAAGGTAAGACCACCCTCCCTACAAAAGACCTGCAACGCCCTGTGAATGTGGACACAGTTGGAAGACATCTCACTCTCTCATGTCAATTAAGTGATTTAAATACGGGAGTAATATATTGAGTTTTACATGTATACACAAAGACTCGGCTGGGTTTTTATTAAGACCTTTACGGTACCCTGAAATGTCTCAGATGCATCAAAGGACCAGTGTCTCTGTATCAGCTTGAGATGTATATATATATTTTTTTTTAAGAGAGAAAAAATAGTTCTGCTCACTTTCAAATTGTCGTAATATGAATGATTGCTATGTATCATGTTTACTTTTAATGTTACAAAGCAAGAGCATGTATAAAGTAAAAAGCACTGGTGCTAGGATTGACCCTTGTGAAACCCTTGACAACATTTTTGTTTCAGCAGATTTAAAACTACAGACCACCTTTTAATTAGTATATCATGATCAACTATGTTAAAGGCAGCATTAGGTTAAGCTAAACAAAGATAGAATATGTTTTTTAATCAGTGGTGATCTTGTGGTAACAGATTACTTCGACAAGGTTCTGTTCTGTTCCGTACTGGGGTTAGATCTGGCTTTTTTACTGCTAAATGCTCCAATATGTTAATCACCTAGTTATTAACTTTGCCTGCTGTTTTGTGCTAAGCAGGTAACAGATAGTGAACAATGGGTTTATCAGAGCTTGAAAACAGTTGCCTGATGTAACTGTAAATAATGTCGACCCAAACAGTGAAGTTTAAGGCCATTAAACCAAAACAATGAGCTGAGTGGAATTGCAGAGTCAGATAATAATTACCTGTGGGTTTGTTACTAGTGGCAACACCTTTCATATTTTTCATAGTCATGTTTACCCACCATTAATATTAAAAATAATTATTAATGCAGCTTTAATGTTTTTAATTGGCAGCATGTGTAAGTTAAAAAGCAGTGTTCCTATAATTGATCCCTGTGGAACTGATTTTAAACCAATACACTGTACAGAAGCTCCTGTCCTTTAAGTAAGAAGAGGAACAGGGTTCGATAGACCAACTCAGAGTCTTAGTCTTTGAAATACAATATCATGAAGCAGCTTGTCAAAGGTAGCTCTGAGGTTAAGAAAAACTATAATGCTAGTTCCTTTTGATCTTAATACTCTGATAAAGGCTGTTTTGGGTTAGATCTGAAACCAGACTGGAACATCTCAAATACTATGTGGAAGGAAGATAAATGTCCAATTAACTACAAAGGTTAGAATTACAAATGGTCATACTATTTTGTCATATTCACAAGCTGTCTTCAAATTCACACCTCAAGGCATATGTACATGAAAACATCAGTGTAACTACACACAGGTGCTACCTCTCCCTCTCTCCCAGTCCCTCCCTCAGGGCTGAGCTGTCCAACTCCATGGTGATGTTTGTTACTCTGCTGCCTAGGTCACGCCCATCAGTTCCCCCCCTCCCTTTCCAGTACTTATGACAAGCCAACAGACTTAAAATAAGCAGAGAGCTGAAAAAGTCACTCGGAGGCTCTTTCAAAAGTAACAGAGCCATAGGAAGCAAGAGACAGGGAGTATATTGTGAGTCATTTTTAGAGGACAGAAGAATAATACACTTCTGTGTTCCTGTTATCTCACAGTGTGTAGCAACAGCTTCCATCTCTGGAGTGAAGGTAGAGACTCCCCACGAGTGACCAAGCCTAAGAGCACATCCCTTGGATATCTCCTCTGAAAGGTAAGCCGAAGAGTAACTTGACTTAGACTGAATGTGAGTTACATGGTAGCTTCTTTGTGACAGTTTTACATCTGTTGATTATTTTTTATTGGTAAAATCAAATGCTGTACCAACATAGGGAGGGACCCATCCAACAATGATCCTTTGTCTGTCTCCTGAGACCTGCCTGCAATTATTCCTATCAATGGCGTCCTTTGAGATTTGCCTGTCCCTGTTTTTGATGGATGTTGCGGAGACAAGGTTTTCTTGCCCATCAAATACACAACATAGTCCATCTTCTGACTTATTTAACATAACATAATGGAGCAGTACTGCATTTCATGAAGATTTACATTCAGCGCACAGATATGAAGCTTTGACACCTGTGCTAGTCAAGATACAGTTCTTGATATTGAAAGATATGTTGCCATTGCACACTGGGTCCTTTTTCAGACATTGCTGGGGTATTTGCATGTGACTAAATTGTTAATACATCACCAGTCTGACTCCTTGGTCTCAGAGTGCAATCAGTTAACATAGCTGACCACAAGGAAGTGGGAAACCTGAGTGAAATAATAAAGGGAGATTTGGGAGTCAAGGCAACTGCTTTTGTCTCTAAGCAAATCCTGGCTATTGCTCTCTGGCCCCCAAATGTATGATTAACTTGATGATGACCAGCAGGCTAAATGAAGTGTCAAGCTACTTCCTGCTTTTGGTTAATTTGATATGTTTTTTTCTGAGTAGATATACTCTTGAATGTGTGAGGGAGTGAAAATAACTGTAAAGACTGTAACACAAGTATGAAGGAATAGTGAGAAGAGGCTCTGAGGGATATCCCAGCTTTCAGAAAGCTGCCTCTTGCTATACACAATAGGGTTCTGCTCAGTCATTGTCATTGGGGACAACAATTTGTCTGCTTTGTCATACCACACAAAGGGCACTGTTCCCCATCTGGGAGGTCTACACACACTCTCACACATTTGGAAGTGACAATCTTGAGGTGACTCCAAAACAGAAACGGGTTGTAAAAAGGGAGGACAAGATTTGCAGATAGGGTGATTTAGGAAGGTATTTATTAGGCTATGTCATTTGTGTGAGTACACTTGAAAAACACACTCATGTGTTTTTGTGTCAGTGGATATAGAAATACACTGTCGCCCATAAAGTTGGAATACATTTTTTTTCAGACACAATCCTTTGTTTATTCCTATTTAAATGTTAATTTTGATATGTTTGGAAGAGATTGATTAATAAACCTTTGTGAAGATATACACTTTATCTGTCAAGAATGAATCACATTGTAACAATCATTTCATGGAAAGAGGTAAAAAATATTTTATTCCAACTTTTTGGGCGACAGTGTAGTTAATGGGCTGTTAATGTTGCACCTCAATAGTTTTTTAGTATTAGCAACAGAAAATCTATCCTCTTCCCTGGTGCTCATGTCAGAGTAATTTGTGTGACGCACTGACCAGTGTTTATTTTATGCAAATAAACACATTAGAGTCCTTTTTGCTTTAATATACAGCATTTGTGTACATGTTTGTCCAGCTATATCATCTCTATGTTTATGAGTTTAGTAAGAATTACAACATATATTAAAACAATATTCTAAATGTGATCATAAAATGTGGAAGATGTAAAGAGAGGAAACATTTCCTTGTCAATAGCGTTGCTTTGTAGCTGAGTTTGGATTCGTTGCTCATTTGCATACCACTGGATTAGCATTTCATTTGTTTAGTGAAACACTTTTCAGACAGCAACACACTGAGGCATACTTCCTCAATCTACTTCTCCCCATACCGCCATTCATTATAAACCAAACAAAGCCTTCACCCAAGTTCCATGCAAGGTGATATGTGAACAGTAAATGTCCTTAGAATGGAAATGAAAGGCTGAGGTCACTCTCAGTGTTTGAGGAAGATAAGTTATTAAGCTTACGAAGGGTAAAAGGTGAGTACTTGGGAAAGCGCCAGGTGTTTTCCCCTCCCCTGCTCTCCCACATCACCATAGAGGAAACAAGTTCAATCCCACTGTTAATTTGACACCTAATTGCAAGGGCATAACAATGTAGTGAAAGTCTGAACAACATGTCATCAAGTGTGCACACAGATATCTGTTCACAAATGGTTGTTAAATTGGTGCAAATGGACGAATGAAAAGTTGCATGCAAAGATGGACGCAGTTAAATCTGTCTACGGTCATATAAAATGTTCCTGTATGAAAATCACAGAGCTAAAAATAACATGGTATAAAATTATTAAAGAGGTAGCACACAGCCAACAACTAACTTGAACTGTATTGGTTGACCAATTTGTCCTTTTTTCTTTTTTCTCCTATGTAGGTTGAACAATCCGCAGCAAAAATGGGATGCTTTGGATTCCTCAAAATCATGATGTTCATTTTTAATGGCATCATCTTTGTAAGTGGAGACTTTTAATGTCTGTTTAGAAATAAGTATGATTTCATTGTGTTCTACAGAGAAAACGCGGACACTTTTACATTTTACTTCTGTGTGCATCAACAGTAAAGGTTACAGTGTGAAAGATGTACCAAAAAATACAAGCAAAGAGTAAAGAAAATGGGAATGGGAATGTTTTGGCACAGAATTTAGTCAATGGGCCATTTTATGTAACTTGCAATGTAGAATTTTATTTAAAGCAGTAAGATATACAAAATGTACCTTCTTTTAATCCAAACGTCCAACTGTTATTCACGGAAATACTTCAGTGAATGAACATCATTTAAAGGGGCACTTCAGTAATTTAGTACAGCACTTCACTGGAGTTGTTGAACTTGTGAGAGATAGATTAGAAAAATGTTGATCACAATCTACTTCAGAGGGCAATATATCTTGTCTCTAAAAGTACTCCCAATGACAAGAAAACTGACTCAGTGCTCACTTAATTCTCACAACTTTCTGCACTTCTCCACTCTCCCTGTCCCCCCTTCTCTCCATCCTGCTCCCTAAGCTGGCTGGTGCTGCCATCCTGGGTGTTGGGATCTGGGTAAAGGTGGACAGCGGCTCGATCCTCAGCTTCCTCGGGAAGATCGAAGACGCACCCGCAGAGCTCAGTCAGGTGCTGAATGTGGGCTACCTGCTGATTGCAATAGGACTCCTCCTGCTCGTCATTGGCTTTCTAGGCTGCTGTGGAGCTGTGAGAGAGAGCAGGTGTATGCTGATGCTGGTAGGTTATTGTCTGCTACTTTATGGAGGAATAAAGAAATAATTTGACATGTTGGTAGATACAAAGTGGTATCAATGTCCTCATCTAACTGAGCAACAAAGCACACGATTTATTTTCCAAATAACACTATCAAGCTCCAATAACATTCATAACACTCTGATCTTTCTCCTAGTTTTTTATCATAGTCTTGGTGGTCTTCATAGCAGAGGTTGCAGGGGCTGTGGTGGTCTTGGTATTCAGACCTTTGGTAAGTTGCCTAACCTTTTTCACAGAGAGTTTAGTTGCTGGATTATCATGACAGTTGCTGCCTTTTGGTACCTTGATGCTAACGTTACTATATACTTGTATTTTAGGCAGATGAGTTGTTTAAGAAATTTGGAACAGCAGCAGTTAAGAACATCCAGAAGGACTATGGGGAAAATCCAGACATCACAGGACTGTGGAATACTACAATGACCACGGTGCATAATTCTGCTTAACAAATTACAAAATGAAACCTTTTCACACCATTTCATGTGATGTGATGCTTTGTGTAACATGTACTCTCTCTTTGTGTCTGCATTAGCTAAAATGTTGTGGATTCTACAACGCCACAGACTTTGTGGGCTCTCCATATTATGAGACCCACAACAACCAATACCCACCACAGTGCTGTTCAAGCATGAATAATAACCCATGTAATCAAACGATGATCGACAGTGGCATGGTATGGGCTTTGTAAGAAGAAGAAACAAGAAAAACATCCACATACATGATCCAAAGTTATTTTCCACTTTTACCTTTACACTTTATTTTTTAAATCAGGGAATCACTGGTTGCTTCCCGAAGATCAAGAGGCTAATTGATGACAACGCCATAGTCATTGTGGGAGTGGCACTGGGAATTGCAGCACTGGAGGTATGACTGTATTTCACACCCTCTTCATTTGTAAGGCCCACTTTAGAAAAGCCTGAATTGCATCAGAGAGTAGGAAAAAAATTACAGTAAATTAAGCAGTTGATGACAATGCATATTAATGCATTATGAATTTAAATAATATATATTATCATATCATTTTTTTAATGTATCGTGTATTATCATATATTATAGGTTCAAATTTTTCAAGTCTCTCCTAGAAATCTAGGTGCTCAAATGAACATTGACATATGTTTTTCTTGCTGTCATCGTTCCTCCTGTTCATACTGACCATTAGAAGATCCCTTCATAATGTACTTACAATGTAAGTGATGGGGGCCAAAATCCACAGTCCTCCTTCTGTGAAAAACTTGTATTTAAACGTTTATCTGAAGTTAATATGAAACTTAATCTCCACCTCATCCAAATGAGTCATATAGAGTAGATATCTTTCAAAATTACAATCTTTTTAGTCCCTATCTATGTTTCGATACTTTCACCACAGCTCAACAGGGAAACACTGTCCATCCGTTTTTGTGCAAATTTATTGTGTGGACACACTGTGGATTTTTCGCCCCACTTCCATTGAAAGCACATTTAAAGGGAATCTTTTATTAGTCAGTATAAACAGAAGGAATGATAACAGTGAGGAAAACCTCTTTCATTGTTCATATGGACATCTAATGGTTGTTTTAGGACAAAGTTTAAAAGTTGTAAACCTTTCCTTTAAGGCATATTATTGTATTGCGGTCATTCATATTGTATTGCATTGTATTGCATTGTATTGTATTGTATCATAACTTATGTTATCTTATCGTATTTTAGTATACTGTATTAGTATATTGTATTGTGTCATGATATGATATGATTTTATTTCATATCATATCATATCATATCATATCTTATCATATCATATCATTAAACAGCATCCATTCTTTTCTTCTTTTTTTTTTTTACACATATACTTACAGTACTTTTAAATTGCATGTTTTACTAATACATGTGTATATTTCCCTCAGATATGTGCCATGGTTGTCTCCATGACCCTTTACTGCAAAATAAAATCAAGGGGAGACTAACTGCAAAAGGTGTCGGCCTCAGAGGGATCGTTTTAATCACTGCAGCCTCTCTACTTCTTGTATCACCTCTAGAGACGTAACGGGCCATCTATGCCTATATCTTGCAAAAATGCCTCATCATCGAAGACAGTTAATGTCAGATTTTGTGCAATCAGAATGACTGAATGAAGGACATAACAAATCTATTTTTTACTACACTTAAATCTAATAAATGCTATTTCTGAATGTATATTGTGTATTTCTCAAGAACACTACAGTTCCCTTAATGAACCATGCTACAGACATTGTATATTTCACCAAAGATTATTTTAAATGTCAAGTAGTGCTACTGCCAATAGCACATTACCAGTCATTGAGGAATTACATGATAACTGAGTTCATTGTGATAATGAAACAAAGGCTGGTGTCAATGTTAGAGGCAGGGCTCACTATTGTTAAAGTTGTTGCCACGATTCAGATTGTAATATAGCAAAAGAAAAGATTCATTATTTGTACGTACAATGTAAAGTGATCAATTTTGAAATAAAATGCAATGTGTTTCTAGACCCTGGTGTGTCTTTGAGCTACTCACATACATGTAATGGTGTTTCTATAAGTGGACATTATACTAAGTTTCACAAAGGGAAGGAGAACCAACAAACCTTTGGGAGAAAAAACCTAAAAATGATCCTTCTGTTTTAACAAGCAAACAAGTCTCACAATTAGCATATGTGTCAGCAAGCCCATTAACCCTCACATACTGTTCATATTCTGATCCCTCACTGTATATTTCCTCATAATTAGTCTTTATACCAAACTAATGAACCACATTCATAAAGACCTCATCAGTCACAAATAAACATGATTGATCCTTAATGAAGCTTTGAGAGAGCAGGGATTCAGTTTCAGTCAAGAACTATATAAAATATATAAAAAACACTAAAATATTGTAAAATTTCAAGAAATTATATATTAAATGTGAAGAATGAACACATTTTGAATGATGATATGATAAATATCGGTCAAACAGGCAACAAAAATGATTTTAAAAAGTTGAAATATGTCCTTCTTTGTATATTCTGGATAACTTTAGAGGAAGTCATTGTATTTCAGGCTAAAAGAACAAAGTATTTTTACTGCTGTCAGATGATAAAATGGGTCAAATTTGACTCAGTATGTAAAGGTTAAGGTTAAACGTGCCTATTTTGTCACTAAGTTTAAACTGTAAATCAGTTAGCTAAAGATATTAGTAACACTAGGTGCCATTTGCAGGAAACAACAATGGAAATATGAGCTCTGGTTTCCCACCAAGAGATTAAAGACTTTGTTTGGGCAAGATAACATTCACCACATACACGATGCAGCTGAATTATGATCAAGCTAATTGTGTTGGTTTATTTAGTTTGATAAATGTAAGAGTGTAAGTGTTAATGTGTCACTGAGCAAATATTATTTTCCCCTCAATTTTAGATAAGTGGGCTCCATTTAATAAGCAGCTGCCAACAAAGCTTTGAGTCCAAAAGCTGTACTTTATCTACATGAGTTAGCTGTGATCACTTTGGACTCTGGCTTCTTTTGCTGCTTTATGGACTGGAAAGAAACTTCCTCATGCTTGGGGTTTACTTGTGAGTGTGTGAGTTAATATAAGTAAAGTACAATAGCTAACATGCCTGTCTGAACAGGCACCTCTCAAAGCAGATGCTCATTAATTTTACAGCAACTCTAGACAACAAGTTTTCAAGTCTGTCTTAAAACAATAGTTAAGCACCCATATGTACAGTGAAATAATTTTTGTTCACTGAATTAATTCTCCCTGTTTATTCTGACCATTAAGATATACCTTCCTAATAGGGATATTCTGAAATTTGGCGGAAGTTAAAAAAGGTACAAAGGTACAAGAAGCTTTCTTTTTTGTGTTTGTCTCATTTAACCTTCAGATCAACTTTTAAACGTCTCAGAACAAGGACAGAACATAATATGTTAATGACCAGTATGAACAGGATTAACGATAACACAGACCACCTGATGATTGTTTTGACCCGTGAACCCATCCTTTGCTTGTGCAATTCCTTAACTGAGGCCAGAGTAGAAGCATTATGTTTTTTGTGGTGTGAGCAATAAAGCAAAACCAAAACATAGAGAGATTTGATACAATATGGCTACAAGACTCCACAAGTAAATAATACAGTGCAGTCAATATGGCAAACACAGTACATAAACGAATAAGCTATTCATGTTCTATCCCCCCAGCTTTGAGCTATAGCTGTCCGACTAACCTTAATATAACAATGTGTAATGAAGGTACTTCAGCTTCATTAAAAGGGATAGAAACAACCCTGAAATTACACACTGGTTGAGACTGACACACCGTCTTTTTCTCATCATCAGCTCAATTAACTATAAGAATTAGGCAAAAAATGATATAAACCAAAAACCAGACATCAAAATATAAACGTAATCTCTAAAAAAAAAAATGTGTTAATGTTAATAGTGTTAATAGTGTGTTAATAGTAATAAGTTGTATACATTAACATAAAGAAATCAAACCTCCTTGAGGATTTCTCATAGAAAAATTCAGCGCAGTACCAGAGTCCAACCACGAGGTGGCACAAGAAGCGCCTCTGTCAATACCATGCAAGACTTGTACAAACCATATACAGTCTATGGTACAAACACGACAATGGTCCCCTGAGTGACCGTGAGACGTTTTTGACTTGACTGTAATAGAGATATCATTGTATATCATCAGGTAATCTGTTGGCTGAGCATCAACACTGCACTAAATAAAGAGTTTCCCGTTACACTTTCATATGTGTTCAATAGCATCCATGGTCATATTTCCACCTGTGCAGACTGGGATTACAATATATGTCCACAAGATGGCAGACTGCTGCTTCCAATCCATGGTGAACAGTCTGATCTGACAGTTAACATGTTTATATTTCATGGAAAAAAAGAGTGTGTCTGTTTATTTCAGCGTGCACCATTTAATGTATGTTATGGGCTGTTTGATTTATTTCCTCTTGCACTTACATTTGACTGTTTACCAGGTGAAAACATACAGTGTAAGGAATCATTCAGACCTAAGAAAGCTGATATCAGTTTCAATATGCTGGACAGTACCACTGTCTGATAAGTTATCCCTTGTAGAAGGTAAAATGAAACAAATGACTTCATTAATATAATGATTAATACATCATTTTGGTTCTAAATCTTTTATATGCTACTTTTGAGAGGGATTTTATTGCAGGCTCCAGTCTGCAGCTTGCAGCGCAGTTGCCTTTACCGTCCCAATACAAGCTTGTTAACTGTAGAGTAGTCTGTTTGGTTTTGAAAAACTTTTTCTCATAGTCTTGGTCTGGCCTTGAGGTGTTTTTATAGTACATAGTACAGTGTAACTCATCTGGGCTCATCATTACAGTGCCAGGGGGGCACTTTTTATTTAGCTGCTTCTTCGAGGGCCGTTGTTATGGAGCTTGGCCCTGAGGTGGCTAGGTTTAAACTGTACCAATAATTAGGGGTATTTTGGCCTTCAAGGACGAAACATTGGGTAATTCTTTGGGCTTTTAATCCCCTGTCAGTTGGAACTGCAGCTATGTTTAGGCTTTGCATCATATCTCTTCCTAATAAGTTGCATGGACATACTTTAGACAGTACTATTTTGCATAGACGTCTATAGGGAAGGAACGTCTATGTTGCAGCTTTTTCAAAGATATGTTGTCCAGAACTCTCTGCTTGGGGTATCTCATCAGCATGGACTGTGGTTCTATGCCCCGGAATCACAGAGGAATTTCTGGCCTTTCCTCATTCTGTAGCATGAGCTCTATCTCTCGTAACTCTAATACTTCCTCTTCTACTCCCCCCCTACTCTCTTCTCCCAGCCATGCTGTGCCTTCCTCGTTCCATTGAGTCTTTCTTTGTCTGCAATCTTTGGCCCAATGCCATAACATCCCTCATTTTTTCTACCAAAGCCTCCTCTTCCCCTGCTTGTGCCCCTGTCTCTGCCTCTCTGTCTATTTCTGTCTCTGCTTTCCCCATGAGGAATGTTGCTGTTTCTTCACCGTTTAAGACAAAAGCCTGAGCCTTTTTGTTTTTCTTTCAGGTTGTTAACACTGCAAAGGTTGCCCCCGTCTTTTTGTTTCACTGAGACACTGTTGAAACAGTACCTCTTCTGTGTATATTTTAATTTTTATTTTATTTATTTTATTTTTAATTCTTAATTTCTCTTTTTTTTTAAATTTAATTTTAATGTGGATCCTTTTAGTTCCGTGAACTACTCTCTGTTTAACGTGCACACTGAGTTATTTATTTCTTCTCACACAGATTATGGACTAAATGATTACATTCACTGGCTTTTACAGGTCTTAGTTATTTCTAACTTCACTGGTTTTACAGGTCTTAGTTATCATTTGCAAAGGGGCACAGAGTCGTTGAAGTTTCGAGTGTTTATTCGTCTTGCAGCAAGGAGACAAGTCTTATACAGCAGTACAGAGTTGTCTGACTAAATACATGAAGCGATAGTTATTTTATAGCAATATGTTTCTAACAGACTCGCTGTGATCTTCATCACCGGTCTTTTGGTGGGGAATCCACCTAATGCAGCGATAATCAACTGGTAGGTTGACCCAGACTTTTGAATCAGTGTAAGGCCTACTTATAGAGTGACTGGAAAGCAGAAAGTTGCACCTAACAACATTGAGACGATAAATACTAGCCTATTTTTAGTATAACCGTACAGATTATTAGAAAATAAAGTAGGCTAATAAAATAATGACAAGGCATTTGTGAAATTATTCTACTTTAGTCCAAATCTTCTAAATTAACTTGGTCATGGTAACTTGACGCGTGTTAACGTTTTTCCTGTGATGCCTTTCCAAATTGCTGCTGTACTGCATCTTAATGTCAGTAATCACTCTTCTGTTGGCATATGTTTACTCAAAGCAGGCTTATTATCTTTGCTTTACTGCAGGAAAATGAACGAATGAAAGGATAGTAAATCGGGAGGGAGATTGTTTTATTAGGGATTTCGTTTCAGTAGTTTCATTGATTTCTTCAAGATGCAACATAAAATGTCTGGTTACCAGGGTGAACTGAGCGTGACTGGGATATAAAGTCAAATGGCCCGGTGTACAGGGTTTATTTTACTTGTTTTGTTTTATTTTATTATTTATTTATTTATTTTTAATTGATATTTTAAAAAAAAAATCTGACCCTTACAGCAGTGGGACGCAAATACTAGATACATTTGGCCATTCAATAACAATATTTGGTCCCTTAACGAAAGTTTTCCCTTTTAAACATTAGCCTATATCAAATAATAGTATTAGTCATAATAATAATATCAAGCTAACAAGACACAGTGCTTTGACAGACAAAGCAAAGGCAGTACAACACAGAGAGAAGTAACCAAGCCAACATTAACAAGTGCATCCCTAATTTTTGGTTTAGGCAGATCATCACACTTTATCCCGAAATGTATTCCGAAAAATTGACAGCACCATCCGGTGCTCCTCACAAGTTGTGGGGGCACAACGGTGCTATCAATTTTTCGGAATAAAAAAAAAAAATCAACAGCTCAGATACACCGCTCTGTTACAGGATGAAATAACTCATCTCTCATTGCTGTGTTTTCTGTGCTAAACGTTGTCAGTGGAAAATAAAAGAATGACAATGAAAATTAAAGCCGCAAGTGGCGATGGCGGGCCCTCGCTCACCCATGCCACCGCGGGGCCTGAGGCATGGCGGGGCTGTGGTGTGAAGCAGAAAGTGAGAAAAAACCTGGAAGGAGGCCAAAAATGCAATGTTTCGTTCATCCAGTAGGGGGCAGTCACAGGTAGTTACACATATGGTCTGGTGTGGTCTGGTGTGTTCAGGGCGGCCACTCATCAGTCATGTGAAGTTTGGAGTGAATTGGACAAAGCATGAAGGAGTTATGAGAGGTTGATGGTTCATCCACCAGGGGGCAGTAGAGTGTAACAAAACACAAGCGGTTGCGTTCAGGGTGGGACAGTGATTACACATGTGAAGTTTTGTGGAAATCGCACAATGATGATGTAAAATATGGCACTTCCTGTTTCCACTAGGGGGCGACACGAGTGAGATCGCCTATGAGCGAATGGAGACGTTGAGGTCGGCACCCTGGACCTGTGTACCAATTTTCATGATGATACGAGTTCAATAAAGCCATCAAAAAGCCAAACGTATTTTCATGGCGAGGAATTGATGGTCGCCGCGTCGCCACACGGACGCCATTACTCGTAGCTTCACAGTCTTCATAATGTAGCTTCACCAACTGGTTCTGAATGAAGTTGATGGGGTAGTATGTAATTTTAATGAATCTTAGTTAACTTCCTGTTACCACCGGGGGGCGCTATGAGTTACGTGGGAAGTTAATATATCGGGACGTTCAGGGCGGAGCCATCATCATGTCCAGCAAGTTTGAAGCTGATTGGATGAAGTATGTGGGCGTGAGAGCCACTCGTATGTACATGGCGAGCACGCCAAAGTTAGTTGAGCCCTGGCAGACACGCCCTTTGACCTACGGATGCGCAGAGCACAACTTAAGCTCAGCTAGGTCTGGAGATGTTGCGTACCTAATTTGAACTTGATCGGGCGAACGCTGTGGGAGGAGTTAATTTTAGGCGGGAAAAATCAAAACCAAAATGGCCGACTTCCTGTTGGGTTGAGGTCATGAGGTCAGAGGCTTTTTTGCATATGTGGGTATAATACATATGTGTACCGAATTTTGTGAGCATAGGACAAAGTTAGCAAAATGGGCATTTTTGGACTTTGTAGGGGGCGCTATTCCGCCATTCTGCGTCGACCATGTGCGACCACCCAAAAATATCGAATTTCGGATGAGGCCGGACGTCCGTGCAAAAGTATAAGCATTTTCGCATTTGGGAAAGGGGCGAAATTGGGGCACGAAATGTTGGAAGAATAATAATAATAATAAACATTACAATTTCAATATAGCATTTTTCCCCGGGGGTCTTCCATACCACATGATTACTTGATTACTTTGGGGTCACTTGCACTTTGGGGTCACTTGCACGTTGGGGCATGAACGAATTTCGAATTCGCCAGGCGACTTGCAGTCGCCGCTCGGGCCCTAATGATCAAGTTTTATTACACATATTTACAGAGGGGCAATAGAGACCGTTTTGAATGTCTCTGAATTTTTGAGTATCATTCATTTGTCCATAAATACATCAGCAGCGTGCGGTCTGTGTATTATCTTGTTGTAGCTGAGTCTCCTGCAGGGATTGAAGTGCTTTTCAGTCTGCTTCCTGTCCTGCAGTAATATGATTATGTCATCATTTGACAGGTGCGCTCTCCTCAGAGTGTTACTGAAGGTGTGTGTTGATGTCAGAGCAAAGTTCCCAAAGTGTAGAGACCAACATGTTGCCACACATATTGCTGCGTGTGCTCTCTGCTACTCTGCTGCACCCCTGCATCACATTCAGCAGTCCAGTTCTGCACGAAACCGAGAGACGAAGTTTAACACGGACAGTAATGTCTGCTGTAGTGTAGTGGTGATGTTTGCAATGATTCCAGCCATAGTTTGACGTCTGGACACTGATTTAGTTTGATAGGAAGTCCCGAAGCTTCAGGAGTTATGACAATAATCATTGGTCAGACTGCGGGACTGATGATAATTTTTCCTGGCCTTTTTTTCTGTTTTTTTTTTTTCTTGTACTGGATTTTTTTTTTGGCCTGGATTTTTTTTTGCCTTGCCTTAATACTGCGTCGTAATAGTATCATATCAATTTTTTTTTTTTTTTTTTTGCCTGTTTTTTTTTTTTTTTGCCTGACACTAAATGGAGTTTTATAACAAAGTTCAGGAACAGAGACCACGCCTCATACCCTCTCAATTTCCTCTCAAGCAGTACTTAAGTCACACCCTATCAGCTCTATCCCCCTTCGTCTCACTCCGAATAATGGATTCAGATATCAGCCTGCATGCCTCCGACGACGACGACGACTTACTCGCCGCCCAGTCGGCTCTTCCGGTCCGGATCCCATCACCTGGAGTCCAGTCATTTCGGCGACCTCGGCAGCGCGCAGCTGTCCCAGGTCCCCGGGGCTCAAACCGTCCCAGGGGCTCAAGTCCCTCTTCCACGACCACCGCTTCTGTCATATGGGATACACCTAGCAGCGACTCCAGGGGACGATCCCGCCGACGGTGTTCTAGAGACGCCGCTTCCCACCGCCGCCCCTCTCCACCCCGCTCGAGGTCCCGGAGCCCGGGCCGTCGGAGAAGTCACCGCGACCAGCCACCACTCCACCGCCAGCTTCCCGACCGTCTCCCGGCTCCTACTGCTTCGGCCTGGACAGTCGTCCGCTTGAAGCAGGAGCTCAAACGTCTGAACATCCGTTTCAACAACTCGGACCGCAAGTCGGCACTTTTCAAACTTTTCACCGACTCGCAGCAGCACAACGGCCTCACTCACCGCAATCCCTAGCCACTTCCGGGATCCCGGCGTCACGCACGCGGTGACGTCAACGACGTCATCGCACGGCAGCCTGCCACAGCTGCTCCCCTTCTGAGCCTGTGCACTTCGCAACCCATGCCTGCTCTCACCGAACCAGAGCCGTTTCGTTCCTCCACTCGCCAGCAATATTCACTGCCATCCCGTGCACATGCATCCCTTCATCCCCTTCCCTTCTCTCCTCAGGTTCCTACATTTTCTGTCCCTCCTCCAGCGGACTCCACGGCTCCACCCCCGACGGCTTCCACCTCAGCAGCCCCAACGGCTCCCACACTGGTGGCTCACGGCCCCGGGGGTGTTTCTGGTCAACCACACGTATTTCCTGCTCTTTCTTCCTTTCCCCACCCCTACCCCTATCCTTACCCCCCCCCCCCCTTCTTCACCATATCCCACAAGTGCCTTATTTTTCTCAGGTTGCCATTAACCCACTTCTTCCCTCTACAGCAGGTTACGGTACAGTTCCTGGTTACATTCTTCCACCTCATAGCTATACTCTCGCCACTGCCTTGCCTCCAGCCCGAGCAGCCACACCCGCCCAACCTTCCCCCGTTCACACCGCACTTAGGCAACAGATCCTGGCGACCTTGCACTTCTCCTTCTCCTCTCCACGAGCACTTCCCACCTCCCCAGGGAGCTGCAAACTTCCATAGGCCCCGTAGAAATAAAGCAACCTCCTTCCCGCTCTAAGGAGCTCACTCCTATAGAATTTGCATTCACTTTTTCACTATATCGTGACGTTCTCTGCACATCTTTCCCTGACCGCAGGTCAGAGCTGGACGAATATTTGTCGTCCATCCTTGATCTTTCACTGCGGTTCGGAGGTAACAGGTTTTACACCTACCACCTCCTCTTTGCATCCCAAGCAGCAGGCACACTTAGCCAGTTTAATCAGGGGACATACTGGGGTACACTGGATAGCGAGTTGTACTGCTGTGTCTTCGCGGCCCGCTCTTCCCTCAACTGTGAAATATGTGGCGCCCCATCCCACCCGGCCACAGCATGCACACTCGCCACCCCTTTGCCTAGACCTCCGACAGTTCAGAGACCAAAGCCCGCCACCTTCAGCTTGCCTTCCGTAGCCCCTCCGCTTTCCATCCCTCCTTTATGAAATGTACCCGATCATCGTCGCTGCTATCCTTTGGGGGCACGAGTGGTCAACACTGAATATAGCCATACATACTGATAACACTGCAGTTGTAGACATCATTAATAAAGGACGTTCACGTACCCTAGACGTCATGCCCTTCATGCGTAAACTCACCCTCGTGTCAGCTCAACACCAGTTCACTATGCAAGCACACCACATACCCGGCTACAAAAACACTATCGCTGATTCACTCTCGTTTTTCGTTCAAGAAATTCAGACTCTTATTACCAGCAGTCGATCAACTCCCGACGCAGGTCCTACCGTTTTCAGCCACCATCTTCCCATAAATCCTCGACTGGAACACCTTATACGGACATCACAGGACGCCATCTTCGACAGCCTTGCACCCCGAACCCTGTCATCCTACCTGACAGGGTGGAATTGTTTTAAAACCTTTTACACTGCACACCGTCTCCCGTTTCCATCACTCGACGTCCTTACCATTTCCAGTTTCATTTCGTACGCCCATTCCATTCTCAAGATAAAAACAACCACTATCCAAGCATACCTCAGCGGAACCAACTTTATTATTAAACTGTCATCCGGAGCTCCACGTCCCAGCTTTTCCCACTCTCACATCCGTATGTTAATTAAAGGACTCCGTAAAGCCGAACCTCATCCCACAGCAAAACGTTCACCTCTCACCTCAGACCTTCTCAACAGCTGTATCAGAACCCTCCGTACCAGCTACATATCCCCGTATATAGATAAGGTTTTAGAGTCCATGTTCCTATTAGCGTTCTTCGGTTTTCTCCGCTGTTCAGAATTCACCACTTCCTCTTCTCACTACGACCCATCACAACACGCCACCATATCCGACATATCAATCCACTCTCCCGACACACTTTTCTTCCACCTTAGAAAAAGCAAAAATAATCAATCCGGCCAGCCTCAACCCGTGTTTCTTTTTCGTTCTCATTCATTCCTGAGCCCATACGAACCCATCCATGCCTACATTCAATTAAGACAGACCAGCCGTTCCTCCCCACTCGATCCACTATTCATTACTGAAACAGGTACAGTAACCACACGGTTTTGGTTCCACTTCCACCTGCGACAAATCCTAATAAAATCCGGCATACCCCCAGAATCATACTCAGGTCATTCATTCCGCATCGGCGCAGCCTCCTCCGCTTCACGTCAAGGTATCCCGGATCATATCATCAAAATTCTCGGACGTTGGTCATCACCTGCGTACCGAACATACATCCGCCACAGCACAACTGATATTAGAAACGCACATCTGCTCTTGTCCTCTGGGAGTCTCTTTGGGGATCTGCAACACGGACCAGACGCAGAGACAGCTCCCCAACCCAGTGTCTCATCCTTCCCCGGTTCCCTTCCTACACTCACCTAGGAGACGGGTACAGCATCCGGCGCCTCCTCATCAACCTGGCACCCGGCTCCAACTCGCACCCACACTACATCCTAAACCTCTATTCTTTTCTTCTCCCCCTCCCCTACATCCCATCCCTTCCCCCATCCCCACGACCCTCACTTCTCGCTCCATACCCTACGACCCCTCGACCCTAACCCCTACATCCCCACGACCCTAACCCCAATACATCCAACCGACCCTCACCCCTCATCCCACCTCTTCAACCTTTCGACCTTCATCCCTTTCGACCCTTATCCCCTCATCCCTACCCACCTACCCTCACCCCCCATCCCTACCCTTCGACCCTCACCCCTCATCCCTACCCTTCAACCCTCACCCCCCATCCTTCCTTCCCATATCCCTCAACCCTTTTTCTAATTCACACAATAAATACTTAAACTCATATCTCAGTTGGCGTGGTCTTTGTTAGTGAATACTTCATCGTACTGTATGTTACACACTGTCACGTTCCGCTCCGGAGCTCAGAAACAGACTGAGGAGATTTGACATGTGTCCGTCAGACCTCTATCTTGCCTTTTTTTTTCTTGTGCCAGGTTTTTTTGGGGGGGGGGGGGGGGTTTCCTGGCTTTTTTTTCCTGTTTTTCTTTTCCTCTTTTTTTTCCTTGTACCGGATTTTTTTTTTGGCCTGGATTTTTTTTGCCTTGCCTTAATACTGCGTCGTAATAGTATCATATCAATTTTCTTCTTTTTTTTTTTTTTTGCCTGACACTAATACTTGATCGTATGTTACACACTGTCACGTTCCGCTCCGGAGCTCAGAGACAGACTGAGGAGATTTGACATGTGTCCGTCAGACCCCTACCTGAGGCCCCACCTGAATCATGGCAGTATGTCCGATGTTCTTGCTGGCTTCTTTTTTCTTGTGTTGGACTTTTTCTTTTTTTTTGCCAGTTTTTATTCTTGTGCCAGACTTGTTTTTTTTTATTTGGCTTTTTTTTTTCTTGTGCCGGACTTGGGTTTTTTTGCCTGGTCTTTATTATTGTGCTAGACTTTTTCTTTGTTTGCCTGGCTGTTTTTTTTTTGTTTGTTTTTTTGCCTTTTTTTTTCTTGTGCCGGGTTTTTTTTTCTTGTACCGGATTTTTTTTTTTGCCTGTTTTTTTTTTTTTTTTTGTCTGACACTAATACTTGATCGTATGTTACACACTGTCACGTTCCGCTCCGGAGCTCAGAGACATACTGAGGAGATTTGACATGTGTCCGTCAGACCCCTACCTGAGGTCCCGCCCCAGCAGCACGTTCCACTAGTGCCAGTTCTTTCTACATATTGTAGAAAGAACCAGTCATTGCTCAGTAGAGTATAATACACTGTTGTGTCCTCAGACAAGATTCAGTAAAGGTTCAACATCACACTTCACCCACAGACTCTGAATGATAAGTAATGTGAATAAATGTGATACAGACCCTCAAATGGTTACAAACAAAGTCACTACGAACGTTGGAGTGCGTGACAAGTTGCCTGTTAACCAATCAAAACCTTTTATTATCCTCTATCCAACAGTCAGGTGCGTGGGTACTGCATGGCACAGTGATGTACCAGCAGCTAATCTGTAATTGGCTAGTCTCTCTATGACACACAACTCTGAAATATGTGCACCTCCCGAATAATCAATCTTGCCAGCAGTTGACTCAATCTGTAGAACTCTGAACTGTGTACTTTCTCTTTCAATGGAAAATCACAACGAGGATTATTGTCATGGTGAACTGTGTCGGAGTAGGCTGGCTGCACATTGACTTGCTATGGAACAGTCTGCTCAGCGGTTCAGAGACAGACTGAGGAGAATTGACATGTGTCTGTCAGACCCCTACCTGAGGACACGCCCTAGCAGCACGTTCCACTAGTGCCACACAGTTTATTTGTCTATCATGACCAATTGATTTTCAGTATTACAGCAGTGTATCAAGTTCATTTCATTTTATATCCTTGTGAAATTAAAATTCAGTCGTGAAAGCCAGACATATAAAATCAAAGATGTGTCTGTAATAAAACTTGAAAAATGTGTAAATAAACTTGAAATAATATAAACATATCATTTTGTATATCCTGTGTTTTCTTCGAAATGAAGTTAAGTATAACAGCAATATTTCTGAAATATATCAGGACATGATGATTTCATTATAACATTTTAAAAGAGAAGACCGTAGAGAGAGAAGAGAGTGGCCGTATCACACGATGACACAATCACATTACTGGAGGGGAGGAACCACAGTGAAATGTAGTCCAACCTCTACAGGAGATTCAACCAACCCGCACATTGTCCGTGCGTAAAACCCGCACCTACTTTTTTTTATTTTTTATGTGTGTGTCGAGGTTTCCTCGTTTGTTTTTCAGAAATACAGCAGTGTATCCAAGTTAACATAATTTGATATCCTTCTCAAATGTTATTTTCTAATTACTGATGTAAGAAATCCCACGTGTCTGTAATAATGTGTAAATAAAGTTGAAATGAAGTGAATGAAATAAACATGAAAAAACAGAATGACAAAACAGCAATATTAGATCAAATGATTCAGTGTTTTTATTGACAGACTGAAAGCTTCACAGAAGAAAACATGCTTCAACAAATGGTTGGTTGAATATTTCTCAGCTTCTCATCTTCATCAGCAGCAGTGTTGTCTATGAATACACCAGCAGAATATACAGACACAGATTGTGTCATCATGTGATACTGCCACTCTCCGCACAGTTTTTCTGTGAGGCTGTTTGTTGAAATGAGAGCAAAGTTCTCACAGTCCTCACGGAAGAATCTCTCCGCTCTTGTCGCTGTGCGCACACTCTGCTACTCCGAGTCTGAGCCACTCCTGCTCAACATTACATTCAACAGTTCAATGATGTATATGCCAAAAAGTCTGTGTCCGCCGCGGGAAATGATGAAAACCAGTCCAGTCTCCTCTTGGCGCAGCTCTACATCAAACAGAGACACCAAGACCAGGAGATAGAAAAGTGTCTGCTGCAGTGAACCTATTATCACTCTTCTGACTCGATCCATAATTTACTGAGCTCGAATTGAAGTTTTTATTGTATTTTATATATGTTTGGGACCCAGGCTTTCTATGAAGAATCAGTCAAGTCATGGACTCTTATAGCATACATTTTCGGTTTAGGCAGATCGTCACACTTATCCCGAAACTTATTCCGAAAAGTTGATAGCACCGTTGTGCCCCTTGCAACTTGTGATGAGCACTGGGTGGGTGGTTTCACTCTGCTTCCTCTCCTCCAGATTGTCATCATTTGACAGGTGCGCTCTCCGCGGGGAAATGATGACAGCCAGTCCTTTATGTTACTGTACTCGTAACACAGCTGTGCGTCAAACCAACGCACCAAATCCCGGAGAGAAAAAAGTATCTGCTGCTGTGTTTTGCTGCTGCTTTTGCTGTTGTTAAATAATGACTAGTTTTGGGCCTCTATAAATTCTATCATTGATGGCCATTATCAAAGTCAAACTCTGTGTAGAAAGACGGTCAGCAGCAGTAAAGCTGTCTGTGTGGACAGCGTACGCCTGCGAGCTGCAGTTCAGCTACACAGGTATAGCTGTGTGTTCTGGGGGTGATGTTGCTTTTTCACTACGGTCATTTCTGATTGGGTCTTGGATCATAATGTCCTGGTGGAAACCTGCTGTTTACCGTGCGTAAAAGTAGCAGCTGCTGATTAGTAGCAATGCTATTAACGGCAGATTGTAGCAGCCCTGGTCTGATTCATGAAACAGCTCAGATACACCGCTCTGTTACACGATGAGATAACTCATCTCTAAATTGCTGTGTTTTCTGTGCTAAACGTTGTCAGTGGAAAATAAAAGAATGACAATGAAAATGCGCTCTCCTCAGAGTGTTACTGAAGCCGTGTGTTGATGTCAGAGCAAAGTTCCCAAAGTGTTCAGAGACCAACATGTTGCCGCACATATTGCTGCGTGCACTCTCTGCTACTCTGCTGCACCCCTGCTGGACATCACATTCAGCAGTCCAGTAACGGATATCACAGCAAGTCTGTGTCTGCCCCAGAATATGTTGACAGCTGGTCCTCGAGGTTCCTCGTTGCCCAGCTCTGCACGAAACCGAGAGACGAAGTTTGACACGGACAGTAATGTCTGCTGTAGTGTAGTGGTGATGGTTGCAATGATTCCAGCCATAGTTTGACGTCTGGACACGGATTTAGTTTGATAGGAAGTCCCAAAGCTTCAGGAGTTATGACAATGATCATTGGTCAGACTGCGGGACTAATGATACTGAAATCACATCAGTAAACGTCTTGTGTGTTCATGGCTTTAGTCTCGGTTTTATAGGCTCCATGGTGGTTCAGGCGGGACCTGAGATACTGCAGGTCCCGCCCAGAGAATTCTCGGTATCTTTTTCACTGGGGCGGGGCCTCAGGTAGGGCTATATAACAGACACATGTCAATACTCCTCAGTCTGTCTCTGAACCGCTGAGCAAACTGTCAGTGTGCAGCCAGCCTACTCGGACACAGCTCGCCATGACAATAGTCCTCGTTGTGATTTTCGATTGAAAGAGTAAGTATACACAGTTAAGAGTTCTACAGATTGAGTCAGCTGCTGGCACGCGAGATTATTTATTTTGTCTTGTGCTGGACTTGTTCTTTTTTCCTGGCTTTTTTTTCTTGTACCAGATTTATTTTTGGCCTGGATTTTTTTTTTTGCCTTGCCTTAATACTGCATCGTATTATTGCTGGCTTCTTTTTTCTTGTGTTGGACTTTTTCTTTTTTTCGCCGTTTTTTTTTCTTGTGCCGGACTTGGTTTTTTTTTTCCTTGTGCCGGACTTGGGTTTTTTTGCCTGGTCTTTATTCTTGTGCTACACTTTTTCTTTGTTTGCCTGGCTGTTTTTTTTTTTTGCCTTTTTTTTCTTGTGCCGGGTTTTTTTGTTTTTTTTTGCCTGGCCCTAAATCTCTGTTGTAATAGTATCATATCAATTTCATTCTTCTTCTTTTTTTTAGCCTGGCTTTTTTTTTTCTTGTACTGTACTTTTGTTTTTTTTTCTTGTGTCGGGTTTTTTTTCCTGGCTTTTTTTTCCTGGCTTTTTTTTTTCTTGTACCGGATTTTCTTTTTGGCCTGGATTTTGTTTTGCCTTGCCTTAATACTGCATCGTAATAGTATCATATCAATTTTATTCTTTTCTTTTTTTTTTTGTCTGACACTAATACTTCATCGTAAGAGAGACTAGTCAATTACACGTTAGCTGATGGTGCATACATTTTTGGTTTAGCCAGATCGCCACACTTTATCCGGAAATTGATTCCGAAAGATTGATAGCACCGTTGTGCCCCTCGCAACTTGCGAGGAGCACTGGGTGGTGCTATCAATAATGTGATACAGACCCTCAAATGGTTACAAACAAAGTCACTACTAACGTTGGAGTGTGTGACAAGTTGCCTGTTAACCAATCAAAACCTTTTATTATCCTCTATCCAACAGCCAGGTGCGTGGGTACTGCATGGCACAGTGAGGTACCAGCAGCTAACCTGTAATTGACTAGTCTCTCTATGACACACCACTCTGAAATATGTGCACCTCCCGAATAATCAATCTTGCCAGCAGTTGACTCAATCTGTAGAACACTGAACTGTGTGTACTTCCTCTTTCAATGGAAAATCCCAACGAGGATTATTGTCATGGTGAACTGTGTCGAAGTAGGCTGGCTGCATACTGACTTGCTATGGAACAGTCTGCTCAGCGGTTCAGAGACAGACTGAGGAGAATTGACATGTGTCTGTCAGACCCCTACTGTACCTGAGGCCTCGCCCCAGTAGCACGTTCGACTAGTGCCAGTGTGCCACACAGTTTTTTAAGATATCATGACGGTGACTTTACTCTGTTAGTTGGTTCATGAATAATATGCTGTTATTGGAGACTATACTTGAGATTGATATACAATTGATATGATGCACATATGGATTTGCAGGTTGCTGTTGGATGTAATTTACAAAGTGAACACATGAAAAAGAAGGAATTCTGGAGGGAAATTAAGGTTATCAACAACAGTAAGACACCATTGCCATCCAGTATTGATGGGGTTACTGGGTCTGAAAATATTGCTGAACTATGAAGGAAACATTATAGGGACATTGTTAACTGTGTTAAGAGTGATTAATGTAATGTTAGTGACATCTTTGACAACAATAGTGTGTTAATCAGACCTGATGAAATGTCCTCTGCTATTAACACATTGACAGTGAACAAAGAATGTGTGATCAAATAACAGCAAATGATTGATTGATTTATTGATTGAACATCTGAAATATGCCAGTCATAGGATCTCAGTGTTACTTGCTATGTGTTTTTCTGGATTGTTGATGCATGGCATACTACCTGATTCTATGTTGTATGTTTTATAAGTGCCTTTTATTAAAGACAAGACTGGTAAAATATCTAGCATAGAAAATTATGCTAATTGCTCTGGCTAGCATACTTTCTAAAGTATTAGAATGAAATCTATTGGACAGGCTTCAAGAATACGTGATAACCACTGACAATCAATTTGGTTTTAAAAATAAACACGGCATAGACATGTGTATGCACTAAAGGAAGTTGTTAGTAAGTATAGAAGACGTAATACTTCAATATTTATGTTTTCTTGACGCATCCAAAGCATTTGACCAAATCAATCATAGTAAACTGTTCTCTAAACTAAAGGAGCCCGGTGTCTCTCCATATCTTATACGGTTCTTGTATTTTTGGTATTCACATTAAACCATGCAAGTGAGATGTGGTAGTAGTATATCTGTGCCCTTTTTAGTGACCTCTGGGGTTCAACAAGGTGGAATCTTGTCACCCATCTTATTCAATATGTGGATCAATGACGTATAAGGATTTAGAACAACTCAATTGTAGAATAATAAAAACAAGCATATCTAATGCAGTAGTTCCAACCGTCAGAATGTTGTGTACCTGAAGCTCCATATTATACATTTGAAATTAAGTGATTTTAGTGGGTTTTTCAAGATTAATTGGCACTGGCCTGAAAAATAAATTAATTTACTTAACACGCTTCACATATTTTTTTACAAGTTTTCAGTAATATAAAGTGTTTGGAAACAAAGTATTTGCATTTTTTTTTTTTTAAATCTTTGTAAATGATGGTCTTTTATTTATATAAGTCATTTCAAGATGAATCATGGTCGCACCAAATGACTTTTTTTCAGGCCAGTGCCAATTAATCTTGAAAAACCCACTAAAATCACTTTCAAATTGTAATATGAATTGTCAGGTACACAACATTCTGAATGTTTGAACTACTGCATTAGATATGCTTGTTTTTATTATTTAAAATTGAGTTGTTGAAAATCCTTATACGTCATTGACCCATGTACATGGATGATCTTTCTAAAGAGCTAAAAGAGTGTACGACTGGCTGTATAGTGGGGAGTAATATTAGTAATCATCTGGTGTATGCTGATGATTTAGTTGTCATATCCTTACAGTGCTGGATTACAGCAACTGCTCATAATCTGCTCAGATTATGGTATGCAGTATGCCAGTGTTGTCATGATTTTTAAAACCAAGGAGGATCAGAAGCGAAACTTTCCTTCTTTTCTTTTAGCAGGTCAACTGTTAAATTAAGTGAGCAGAGTAAAATATTTGGGACACATTTTCAGGGATGATCTATGTGATGATGATGATTTGCAGCATCAGTGTTGCAAGATGTATGCACAAGCAAATATACTGGCATGTAAATTTCACATGTGTATGGATGATGTAAGACAGCTCTTTTTAAAGCACATTGATCTCTACTCTATACAGCCCATCTTTAGTGCAATTACAGCAAAGCTTCAGGTTGCATACAATGATGCATTTAGAATTCTGCTTAAGCTTCCAAGATGGACGAGTGCTAGTCACACATTTGTTTTTAACAATGACCCCACCTTTCGTACTGTGTTAAGGAAGTTAATGTACAGATTCATGGTGCGATTAAATGAATAAAAAAATAAGTTATGGTGGCATTAGCCCTGCCTACACAAAGTGACACAAAATACTCCTCTTGTTTTTGGAAGCATTAGAGCTCATGTCTGTATTTGTTTTAACCCTGTATATATTTATACTGTCTTGTCCTTGTATTGTCTTGTGTTTTACTTTATTTTGTTTTTGTTGATGTGGACCTGTGGACGTGTCTAGAAATAAAGTTGCATTCATATATATTCCTCCATTCTACCCTCTTTTATTTTTCAGAATTTCAGAATCTTTTCAGAATCTCTTTCAACAACAGCACACACCTAATCTGCCCACAAAGTTTCAGAGTGATTGATCAGCATAAATATTATGCACCCTGTATGTGTTTAGATTTTGGGCACAACAAGTACAAGGATTAGATGAAGGAAAGATCATGGTTTGGTTAAATGTGGAACACAACATGTCGCTGTTTTTAGATATTTATCCAAGACTAAGATGTTTTCCTACATTTAACTGCTGTGAATTACCCATACATGACCTTAAAAACATATGACAATACTGCCCCCAAGTGACAGTACTGTAGTATTGAATGTGAATCTAAAACTGACCTGTGAGACAGTCTAATTTTACATATCTTAAAGACAAAATAGTGCCAGATTGGCTTCATGTGAGCAAATACAACATAAATGGAGGAATAGATGGGTAATTTTTGACGCATCTATGCATGTAAGTAGAATGCAAGACAATGAATACACCGAGGATGTAAGAGCTAAATGTAAGCGCTTCTGCCAAACACTGCGTCCATGTTTAATATTAATATGACAATACTTCCCCCAAGTGACAGTCCTGTAGCATTACATGTGAATTAAAAACAAAGTGAATCTACTACTGACCTGTGTGGCAGGCTAACATTTTACATCTGAGAACAATGCCAGTTTGTCATCATGTTTGAGCAAATATGTTACATTTAGTATTGATTAATCTGGCCTCCCAGTCCCCAAAGTAAAGGAAGGCTTTGTCATATTAAACTGACTTTTCACACCCATATGTCATGTTATTTATTTATGAAATAACCCAGCCAGCATGTCCATGTGGGCCTCATAACGGTTACATTTGTGCTGCAAATATGGGTCCCAAGTAGGTTTGTCCACAGTTTCCACGGTGGCCTCACCTGTGTTTGCCCATATGGGCTTCAAGTGGGTTCTGACTGGGTTTCAGGTGGGGCCCAACTGGGCAATACCTATTTAGGCCCCATATGTTTGCCCATATGGGATGTAAGTGGGATCAGATTGGACCTTTAATAGGGCCACATTTAGCCAGCCCACATGGTCTTCACATATGGAGCCCATGTTTCTAAAACAATATTGGGACAATGCATTTTGCCCTGTATATGCCCATGTCTAGCCCACATACATTTCTTATGGGGCTCATACAGTCAGCCCATGTGGGCTTCACATATATTACTGAAACCATGTGGAACCCGCAAAATATAGCCCACATTTAACCCGTGTGGGGCTCAGCAGTGCCTTCCTTTTCCTCTACAGTGCCACTTCAGAGTACTGTTTCATGTAAGAACTCCCCCTACTGTTGGTATCCCTATTCAGGCTATTGAGGAGATCCCTATTCAGGCAGGTTCCCGTAGTCATGTGGCATTTTCAAAGCAGTAAACAAAAACAGTCTCTCTGCTTCCTCTTTACTGGCCACCCTGTGTAATTTGGAGAAAATTGAGGCTTCAAATCACATGACATGGTGCTAAGCTGTCTTGTTAATTATCAGCAATCTATAAAAACAATGAGGGCAACATACTTTGCTGACATTGTTTCCAGAAATCCACACTCTTCCGAAGTACTATTTGGCAAAATGAATACAGTCCTAAACCCTGCTGCTCCTACATTCCCTGTGCCAACCACCATTACTTGTAATTCATTTCTAAACTTTTTCATGAGTAAAATTACATTTTCACCTCCTGCCTTCGACCCCTCTGTCCTCCATCCTTCCTCTGCTATCCTAAGTGAGTATGAGCCTATTTCCCTTGCTGTTATAGGTGACGTAGTCTCTCACACTAAGCAGACTAGTTATCCCCTGGACATTGTTTCCACATGCCTGTTAAAGGATGTGTTCCACATTGTAGGTCCTACAATTTCACTCACCTTGAACTGTAGTATAGCCAATGGTTCTTATCCCTCTTGCTTTAAACATGCAGTAATACATCCCATAATCAAAAAGCCTGACCTTGATGGAACTGTTCTAAATAGATTCCAGTCTATTTCAACATTGCCATTTTTATCTTAGGTCATGGACAACTGGTTTATTCTCAGTTCTTGTCCTTTTTAGACTTTTTTCAAGGCATTTCACAGCACCGAGTCAGCTCTACTTTAAGTCTCCAATGATCTACTGCTGTGTCTTGACTCTGATAAAAGTGACATACTTATCCTATCAGACCTTTGCTCTGCCTTCAGTACAGTTGACCATACTATTCTCCTGCACCGTCTCGAGCAATAGGTCGGTATTGGATACCGAATGCCTCCTACCTAAGTGATAGATATTTTTCTGTAAAACTAGAAACCTCTTCTCCTTGTCTACTCCCATCATCATCTGTGAAATACCTCAAGGCTCTATTTTAGCACCCACATTATTTACCTTATACATGCTCCCTATTGGCTCTATCTTCATAACATACAATATCTCTTATCATTGCCACACAGATGATACCTCCCATTAGAACTTGTGATAATAACAACAACACAGTTAGGTCCCTCTTTGACTGCCTCCAAGATGTCAAATAAAAAAACTGTCTTCAGTTAAGACCGAAATGGTCCTATTTGGTCCCTCTAACTCCATCCGGGGTAAAGGTAGCTAATCACTTGGAGTCCGTGGCTCCTAACCTTCATGCCCATGCCAGAAATTTTGGTTTCACCTTTGATCCATCTTTAAACTTTTACAAATATATTAACACTGTTGTGAAAGGTTGCTTTTTCGAGCTAAGAAATATAACCAAACTCAAACCGTTCTTCTCATTTAATGACCTGAAGGTTGTCACAAAGGCCTTAATTTACTCTGGGCTTGATCACTGTAATGCTCTTTATTTGTGTATTAGCCAGTCATCCTTGTCTCTCTTGCAAACTGGTGCAGAATGCTGTTGCTAGACAAGCTGATACCAGGAAGAGAGACAGGATCACAGCTACTGGCGTCCCTGCATTGGCTACCTGTCTAGAATAGGACTGCATTTAAGGTTGTATTTGTTTTTATAGCTTTATACAGCCTGGCCCTCCAGTACATCCCTGAGCTCCTCCACTGCTAGCTCCTCTTTCCAGCCCCAGATCTCGGAAACCGGCTCCTCCTGGCTGTCCCTCAATCAAGGGGTGAGGGCGATTGTGCATTGACAGTAATCGCCCCAAAACTTTGGAGCAGGTTGCTATTTTTAATCAAGTGTTCCCCCTCTTTAGACAATTTCAAGTTATCTCTACTACTGTTTTCACTGTTGCCATGTTGTTGTTGTATTTTCTTTATGTTATTCTATTGTACAGCACTTAGGCCAACTCTGGTTGTTTTTAAATTTACTTCATGAGTAATCTTGATTTGATATTTGATTTTGAAAGTCTCTCTTTGTGTTTCCTTGTTCAGCTGCTATATAGTAACAAAAAGAGGCAGTTTGGCACTAAAAAGACTGTAACCTTGAAACATATCTATTTGATTTGACCCCTTTAGGCAGGGGTGTCCAAACTATTCCACAAAGGGCCATGTGGCTGCAGGTTTTCATTCCAACCAATCAGGAACACACCAGGCTTGAATCATTTAATCAACTGATCTCAGTCTTCAGACAGTTGATTGGTTGAATCATGTGCTCTTGATCGGTTGGAACAAAAAACCTGCAGCCACATGGCCCTTTGTGGAATAGTTTGGACATGCCTGCCTTTAGGTGTCTGAAGCTTCATATTACTTTCAGATAAATTAATACATTTTTGCACAGAAGGAGGACTGTGGTTTTTGGACTCCATCACTTACATTGTAAGTGCATTATGAAGGGATTTCTTAATGCTCAGTATGAACAGGAGGAATGATTATAACAACAACAACGTGTCAATGTCCATTTAGGCAACTGGCTGTTGTTTTAGGACTGACTGAAAAGCTGTGGACTCGTCCCACCTGATCCTATGATTCAGAGCTCACTGTGCGTGTCAGCACCGTCACAGATCAGAGGAGGAGTCAGATGCGCCTCCGTTGCGCACACTCAAACTGCACAGATGAACGCATGCCTCTACCTCCGAGCACTGTGTGTGAATTAAACTACCAGGATATAAAGTCTGTGTAACTTGATACCAACTTCTTGTTTTGACTCATCTGAAAGCTGGTGTTCACAGTATACGCGGTGAATGCATCTTGATTTTTTGTGAGTGCCGCTGAGCTCCTAACAGGTGTTGGGGCACGCCGCCTGGTGAGAGAGAACATGTCCAATGGGAAAGAAGCAAATGCTGCACAAAAGTGAGTACAGGCAACTAAAAAAAACCTTTCTTTAGACGCCAAAAGTTTGACTTGGTGTCACTGAGGCGTTTATATCCTGGCCGGGTAACCTGTTTATGCGCTCTTTGGATCAGCTGGTAAGATTATGTTAAACTTGGCAAAAAAAGGAGGAAATGAAAAGAAAATCACCCTCACCTGCACCAGCAAACGTTAATAACCAGTTTCCATCTCTTGTTTTCTGGTTGTCAACGATGACAGTATTTTTCTTTGTTTAACTAACCAGATGCCAGATCATTTAAAGTTGCTGTTGGGGGCTCATATTTGTATGCTTTAAGTGAGTGCGGAGGGCATTTTCTAGTCAAAAACTCCAATCAGCACTGATAGGTCATTGATTAAACTTTAATTTTGATTACATGACTAAGGCTGTACCACAAATACAACAGCACATTGTGTGACGGTGGTCCAATTGCGTCACATCGGTGCGTATTAGTGTAAGAAAACTCAAATTTGCATTCAAGATATGGATGTATGTTTATCGTGTGTGCCCGGTGGTGTTGCTGACTCGGCATTACCAGTCACCCACCAGAGCACACGTCATTTAGTCACATTTGCATTTGATCTTTGCATGTGTTTTATCCATGTTTGTATTTGTGCAGCAGCTCCTCACAGATGACCCTGAAAGAGAGTCTGGATGAGTGTATGGAGGCCTTAGATCTCTTCCTTAACAACCACTTCAATGAGAGCCTGGAGAGGCTGCGACCAAGGTAACACAATAACCCTGAGTCATGCCTGGCTCTTAAGGGGCTTTGTTTGATTGTGAAGTTGTAGTCTAATACTTTGTTTTAGCACATTCATAGCGGTGTGATGTAGTGTGATGTCAGCAATATGTGGCCTCGGGTAATGCTGAGAAACGTAAGTGGTGTGAAATGCTAAGTAGTGAGCTTCCTGTCAGCCAAGACACAAGGGTGGACCTGCAGGCTTCAGTCCTCCAGGATATGAAGTGTTTGCTGAAGCTGACGCCCAAGGTCTGACTGATTCAACAGCCACCAGAAAGGCTGCCCTGCAAAATAAACACCATGTACATGACACACCGGGACGATAGAGGAGATAGGATAGGAAGAATGAATAGAACAAGATATTTATTCTTATCTTTTCTCAAAAGGAATGTACATATTAGTTATGGTACATATTCTACAGACTTAGCCTTTGTTTGCTGACAGTATGTTATTGATCCTGAGACTTTTTTTTCTTATGTAGAGTGAATGAGAGTATGTACCATGCTCTAATCTACGCCACAGTGCTGGAAATGCAGGCCATGATGACTTTTCAGCATGACGACATCAACAATGCAGGAAATACCATGAAGAGTGCCCGGGAGGTGTGTCAGAGGTCGGGATGTCTTGTGAATGTAGATCATTTTCAGCAGGTTTACTGTTAAACAAAAGGTCCCATTACTCATTTTATAGTGTTCCCAGCTTTTAAAACGCCCAACTGTATTCTCTTAAGTGCTGCTAACTCCTCTCCCACAGTCTGTAAGCCATAAGAGGCAAATTTACAAAGTGCATTTACATGGCCAACAGGCCCATGTCAGACCATCCTACCCATTTGACTGTGTTTGCATGAGAGAATATAGTGACTGTTACAGATAGCAAGAATGGTTGATGGTGTGTCAGAAAATATGGGGTTATCACACCAGCAGCAGTAACACAATGTCTTTCGTTGATACTGAAATGTTGTTTGATGTTTCAGGTTTCGACGGAAATCCTCAGGTTTGGTTAACAAGCCAGGAGGTGAATCACTAACTGAAGGTAAAACAACACCACCTGCAGTTATAAGTGAAATCCATCCAAAAACAATGGAAAAACGAGTATATATTGTTTCTTTTATTCTAACAGATAACTAAGGATAACATGTAAAACAGGTTGAGTGTCATATTTCCAACCCCATCCATATGATGTGAACCATGGTATTACATTAATCAGTTTTGGTTTTGAATTGCGTTCTGGGAAATGTAGGAAATCAACACCTGTAGAGATAAGGACGACGTAGTTTGAGGGGAAGCTGATACACAAGTAAATGAACTAAATCAATGATAAAATAACACATGAATTTCAGATGAACTACTGTTTCACCGCATTGGGTGGAAAGTATTCATTGACCCAAGAGAGATTTTGTTTTCACAGCCTCTACACACTATACTTTTCTTGAGAATTATTTAGTATACATGATCGTCAACACTGTTAGCGTAAGTGACACTTGAAATCAGATCTTGCCTGTGTCTGCTTACAACCGGTACTACAGGAAGTAAATGTATGCAGAAGTAACAAGCTTCAACCTACTCTGCTGAAGAGATATCAGTTTAAATAGTACACAGCAGCCATGTATACTTTCTTTTGTGACAAGTTGGCATACTTTCCTGTCTGTTCTTGTTTGGTAGATCAATGGATTTTTATAGTTTATTGTTTGTTGAATGCAAGCATGTTCTTTATAACTTAATGTGTGTGGATGTGTTTTTGCAGAGCAGCTCCATGCAGAAGTGTGTTTTGCAGAGTGCCAACTCCAAAGAGCAGCTCTCACATTCCTACAGGTGCAGTAGGCTAATGCACTTTTGAAAACACAGAAATGAACCCATCATATACTTGAATACATTCAGCATGCCAAAGTTCCCACCCTATCCAGTGTCTGTTTTCGAAAGCGTCCGACAAATGTATGGCATTAAAATTCCACTTATATTGTCTTAAACTTGTATCAAAATACAATTTAAACACCTTCAATTCAAATGACTGCATTAAATATATATATATATATATATCCTTACTTTTTTTGCAGGATGAGAACATGGTGAGTTTTATCAAAGGAGGGATCAAAGTACGAAACAGTTACCTGATTTACAAGTAAGTAATCAAAGAAAAACAGGGTGTATATTATGTGAATGTCAGTGTGAACATTTTCTGATTTACATGTATTTGATGCCCATTTACTTACTGCAGTTGTTGGCCTGTTTGTGTAGTTATTATTAAAGGGGCACTTCACCTATTTTACTCATAAAGTTCAGTTTACTCACCCTAAGGAGTACTTTTCTGAAAACTGTTTTATAGTATCATCTAATTTTGGAAGGAACTGAAAAATGAACCAACTTAAAAAACCTTGATGATGTCATGGTGATGTCATCAGGGTTATCTCAGTTTGTGATTGGAGACAGCATTACAGGAGTGGCTATACAATGGATTTAAAATCGAAATATCTTGGCCTCTGCTGCCTTGGATTTGACCATCTCACAAACTTTGTAACTTTGTGGACATAGTAAATAAACCACTGGAGTACCCCTTTAAGTTTTGATGGGTTTTTATGCATAGTCACTTCTTATTGTGCTACAGTTTCCATTATTAGTCTATTATGCTGAGTTGTGTTAATGACATAGTTTCCTTTTATCATCCAGAGACCTGCACTCTTTGATAAAATCTCACCACTGTCTCAAAGGACCCAGCCACATTCACTTAGAAGGAGGAATATCTTTTGGAATAGGGGCATTTAATCTGGTATGCCACACATGTACAGTACATTTAAACACCACTGGTTGTCTATGTGTTGTGTGTAATCATGTGTTTGGACTTCTCAGCTCATCAGGTCTTCTTTATTTCCAGACACTTTCTCTATTTCCTCCTCGGATACTCAAACTATTGGAGTTTGCAGGCTTCTCTGGAGACAAGGTGGGATTATTTTAAAATTTAAATCTCCTCCATTATGTATTTGCTCGTGAACTGACACAGCAAATCACTCATGGATGTTTTGCTGTTTTAGGAATATGGTCTGTCTCTGCTGCACGATGGCGCGACCGGGATGAATCTGAGCTCCATGCTGTGTGCCTTGCTACTGCTCTGCTACTACACCTTTCTCACATTCATACTAGGTAGGTACATCTGACCGCCAGATGATGCTGATTTTGTCAAAAAGTCCTGAGAATATGTCTGTATGATTTATTATATTTTATATATCGTATCAATGTCTTTCCTCTCAGGAACGGGCGAAGGAGAGGTGGTTGAAGCTGAGAGGCTACTGAAACCTTTTCGGCTCCGCTACCCTCGGGTGAGTGGAATAAATCACTTTCTTTCTGCGTGTGAGAGCTGTTATTCTGCCTCAGTCACTGGGCTGAAGGATATATTAAGCATATCGAAAGTATTTTTTACAGAAACTATAAATCACAAAAATAAAGTCATTTTGGTAAACAAAGAAGCCAGCCAGTCGAATCATACCACTTTTCCATCAAGGGGAGTCGTACCAATTATTAAGAATGTTAGATTTACTAGTAATGGTTGTACTTAGCTGGTGCAAAGTGTTGTATGTTTTCTGTGGCTCTAGAGGAGCCCGAGAAGTAACCTTGATGGGGAAAATGTAGGATCCAGCATTTTTGGAGCGGCACTTGTACTGTGCTAGGGACTAAAAGTCACTGGGTCTGTTACTGTTGCATTGATATTGAATGTTTGATTCTTTTTTCTTCATTATCATTTTCTTTCCCCTTTTCTCATTTCTTCCATTGTGTCAAGTCCCTCAGTTTAACAGAAGAACACCTTTTTTAAAGCAACAGTCAACACTTTGGGAAATAGGCTTATTTGCTTTCTGTGAGTGCTGGATGGAGTATATTAATAGCACGCATGTCTGTACTGTAAATATGTGGCTCCAGTTTTTAGTTTAGCACATAAGCTGTAAACAGCTTGTCTGGCTCCGTCCAATTGTCAGGCAAATTACTGGCCCAGGCAAAGAAATTCAAAATAGCACATGTAAATCCACAACGTCTGGTTTTTACAATAAAACTAAAACTAGTCTACTGAAGATGCAACGTGTCAGTTAGCGAGGTGCTGGATGGCCTATTCGGTTTTAAAAAATATATATATATTTCTATCAGTTATGACAAGATTGTGATCACCAAAGTCATTGCTGAGATCTCAGAACGTAGCGACACTTCTTAGAAAGAGTGGCTACTTCCTCGTTCAACTTGCAATAAGGGATGGTTTCTAACACCTCAGGTGCTCTCATAACGAGTTTAGCCTGCAAATAAAGTGGTTTAGCTCATCTTGATTAAACTGTTGGCGTATTTCCAATCTGTCTGATTGCTTGTGAGTTTTGCTCTGGTGGATTTTGTGTTAGCAATGCCACTAAGTGTTCCCACACCTACGCAAGTGACTCCAATTCTATGATAACTGATAGAGGCAACAGCCAAAACTACAAAAAAAGTAGTGATAAACCAGAATGATCATTTAATGCCTCTAAATTCAGGCTTTGTTCTTGTTTTTCTTGGTGTTTTGTACTTGAAAGCACATCTATTCTTGCTCATCTGTTGCCAGTTCCTCACTTCTGTCCTCTTTTCTTCAACTGCCACCTTAACGTCTTCTCGTCATTGTTCTTCTCTTTCTATTTTTACACCGTCTTTGCATCTTATGTCAACGCACTCTCATTGTTGTTTTTGTTCCACCTTGCCTTTCCTCGCGTCGTCCACTTACGCACTCCGAATGTCCCACTCCCTGATAATCTTTATTTGGTCCGCTCCCTCGGTCCACCTTCTTCTCACGCAGTGTCCTCTGCGTCCAGAATCCTGACGCCAATCTCCCATCATGCCACCACTCCACCCGACTCGCATTCCTGTCGATTCACAATCCATGTTCCCACTCCACCTTTTACCTATATACCTGCCCATCCCAGAGAACAAACTCAACGCTCTTGACACAATGTGTACCAAGCCCCATTGGAAATGTCTTGATTAAACACTAAGAATAATTGTTATATGAAGCGTGTGCTTTCAGATGGATGAGAATTGAACAGCTGACATGTAATGCTGAGCTATTTTTGACACTTCAATCTAATTACAGGAACTGTTTTTTTTTTTCTCTTCTGTCCAGGGAGCGATATTCCTCTTCTTTGCAGGCAGGACTGAAGAAATCAAAGGAAACATTGATGAGGTGTGTGTCATAAAATGTTTCGGGACCACAGCTTACTTTTATTAAGAAAGTATAACCACTAATATTTCATTTCTTGTACATTTATTGCTTTTAATGTGTTGAAAGAGCCTTTTGTTCTCACAAACTACACATTATTGTAAGTGGTGGGAGTGAATGAATCACTGTGGATATTAATACAATATTTCAATCTGATGTTAATATTTAACACACGACATGCATCAAAGGCAGCATCACATGTCCATTGTTCTGCCGTCTGATGTAATGTCGCCGTTCTACCAGGCGGTGGCTCTTTTCGAAGATGGCTGCAAGGCCCAGCAGGAGTGGAAGGAGTTCCATCACATGTGCTACTGGGAGCTGATGTGGTGCTTCACCTATAAGCGAGCATGGAAGATGGCCTACTTCTACGCAGACCTACTGAGCCAGGAGAGCCGCTGGTCCAAGGTACAGACGAGGAGAGGCGTTCTTGTTGTGATCTGTGAAGTCAAAACTTTAAAAAACGAACTAAAACTAAACCTAAACCCTGTTTGATGATTCTCTCTTTCGTAGGCAATGTATGTTTACATGAAAGCCGCTTACCTCAGCATGCTGCCTAATGATGAGTCCAGGCCTTTTGGGGAGGATGAGGTAGACCTCTTTAGGTAAACACACACTGTAATAGTCTTTTTTTTTTTTACAGTACAGATTGTAGAAATAAAGTAAAATATAATACAGAAGTAATGCAAAAATAATACATCCTTCCTCTTTGACACATATCATCATGATTTCATGTGCATTTGTACTACTCCACCCACTACTGCTCATTATAAACATGAAAATAAGCCACCTATTAAATATCATATTTTCCATGTACACATTTTTAGAACATAGTACTATATTTCAACTGTAAGATAACATGGAAGATGTGTAAAATAAGTTTAATTGTCTAATTGATAAATAAGTGATTAATTAATTAAAAATAAAAATGAAACAAACATACACAAATCCTTGCCATAGAAGAGGTTAGAAAGGTAAAAACATTTCATTGCATAAGTAGTATCATAGCTAGACTCCACCTTTTTAATGAGTTTGTGGTTTTGTATCATCAGTTAGTGGTGGTCAACTATACACATATTTTGGTCATGCCCAAAACTGAAAAACTTGGACTGAGGTTTTCTGTGCAGCCAGTCAAGTGATGCATGTTAACATCACACAAGATCCAAGAATCTGGGATGGGACATGGGAATGATACCTGAAGGGATAGAAGGAGTTAAATGTATTTACTTAATATTCTTATTACAGCAGCAATGAAATGTTTTTAAATGTATGTACTGGTTAAAGTCCAATATGGATTTATCTTTTATTTAACATCAACATGCAGCTATTTGCTTTATCGTCAATCGTCGATGTTGGAACGTCTTTTGTGAGAATTTTTGAATTTACATAAAATAACCATAAAGAGGTTACTCAAATGTTAATGTTGATATCATAACAGAGAATCAAGCAGTGCTACCAGTGCAGATTTATTTCCTTTCAGAACATTCTGCCATTGTTGTCATTGGTGCAGAATTTGTTGCTGGCCTTGCTTCACATCCTGATATACTTCCCCACCATTCATGGGCTTAATTATTGAATCTTTCGGACATACAGTGTTAATTATTGTAAGGGCAAGCCTAATGTCGCTGTTGTTTTTACAGCTTTTTGCACAACCCTCAAAGGATCAAAAAATCAAATGCAGCAGAACCTTTAAGCTCTGTTCCACTAACTCAGACCCAGTGTCTTGCCTCTAAATGTGTCTTTATTCTTGTCCTGCACCTTTAGACTAGTGCCCACCTTCAAGCAGAAGATAGCTGGGAAGTCTCAACCGACTGAGAAGTTTGCTATCCGGAAAGCCAGACGCTACAAGGGTTTCTGCCCAATCAAGTTGCCAGTGCCAGTGCTGGTAAAGCTTCATACACAACACACATACAATGGGGAGTGTGTTTGAGTCACAAAGCCTTTCAACAGCATTTACTGCTTCCTTTTTAGGAGATGATGTACATGTGGAACGGTTTCAGGGTGATCAGCAAACGACCAGAGCTGACTGAAGGCATGATGCAGACTCTAGTGGAGGCAGAGCGCACTCTGCTGGAGTCTCCTGGTAATACAACATCCCAAATCATAACCCCACCTCAACTTTAAATATAACCCAGAGTGTGAGATCTGTGCGGGTGCTGTGATGTGGGTTTGTGCTGATGGTATCCGCTCCACCCTCCTACAGAAAATGAGTATGCGGTGGATGACCGTTGTGTGATCAACCTGCTGAAGGGTCTGTGTATGAAGAACCAGGGTCATCTCCAGGCTGCTGAGGAATGCTTCAACAAAGTGTATTCTAGGTGAGGTTTTAATTTCAAATGCAGGTCATTCATTACCACACAGACAAACCTTTTGTGAGAAATCCATTTATCTCAGAAATATTGTAATATTTTAACACTGCATGTGAAAAGCCATGTGTGTTGATTTAGGGTCAGGAGACAACCAAGACTAATAATCATGAACAGGTCCAAAACTGTCCCAAAAAGGTTTTCACGTTTTTGTTAAAATGATACCAGCAGCTTGTCTTCATGTCTAAGGATAATTTGATATAATGGATGTATTGACAGTGTGATGTTTGCTTAGTAATTACAAAATTATCTTAACTAATCTACCAAGGCATGCAAGGAATATTTGCATGGCAGTAAACAGTGACATCCCTCTGTTAATATCAACAGAAACATGCTACTAACTTGCTTATGAAGGTTTCAAGTTGTGAGAACCATGTTTCAAAAGTTAATTTACCTACCAGTATATCACGTACAGTACAGTCCATATGGTTATAATGAAATGTGTGATGGTGAAGGTTTATTTGACTGTTTCTGCGGGTTCTCAGTGAGAAGAAGATCAAGTTTGATCACTACCTGGTGCCCAACGCTTTGGTGGAGCTCAGCCTGCTCTACATTGACCAAGGCAGAAAGGACGAAGCTATTAAAATGCTGCAAAAGGCCAAGTAAGTAACTCATTTATAGCTCCCTCACTGATGCAGACATGCAGTATTTTGGAGTTAAAAAGATCTCAAGTGCACTAAAATAACAGCCTGCAAAGCCAACATGGAGCATTTGGGGAATCTTACTGTGAAACACTAATTAAGCATGTGCACACAATATCAAACATGTTACCTCTACTGTCTGCCAGGTTCTGTGCAGACCGTTTATGGAGAGAGGATTTTGGTCGGTATTATTCAGCAGTCTTCCAACTGAAGTAGAGCAAATACTATACCTCACACAGCTGCTCATGTTCGCTTCGTCTTGTGCCTTGATTGAGCAAGTGAACGGGCCCAACACTTAACAAAAACTAAACCATGAGTGCAAACATTCTGTGTATGTGTATATAGTGATAAATAAGTAACAGTACTAAAATTTTAAATATTTGCCTTCTTTTCTAGACTTAGATGACAAGATTGAAGCAATCACCATTCGGTTTAGCATAAAGACTGTTAGCAGCTAGCCTAGTTCTTTACATAAGTGACAAAATCCATGCACAAACACCTCTGAAGGTCTTTAATCAACAAGTTATATCTCTCCTGGCCAAGAAGTAATTAATCACTACATTATTAGTCATTACATTGATGAAGTTTCACAGATTCTTTAATACATGACTGTTGGTTGGGTTTATGGAACAATTGCTTGGTGTATGACCATTAATAAAACACTAGAGGTCGCTGTCTGCCTGTTACATGTAGATCTCATAGTCTAAAACAAATGTATGCACTGACAGGGAGTGAAAATATGGGTTCTTCAAGACTGATAACCGTTATATTACAGGTGTCAATGGTAAATACTGTTACAACTATTACTTTAATGCAATCATTCTAAAAAAAAAAATTAAAAAAAAAAAAGTTACATGTGCAAAGCAAGTAACATTCAGTACAGTTGTTCTTAAAAGTGTTGAGAAATCTCCATTGTGGCAGTCAGTATCTAACACTTCTTCCATTTCATCTACCACTGATGAACTTGGATTAATGTGTAGCATCTCTACTGTTTCGACTTGCAGACGAGACTACAAAGATTACTCGATGGAATCTCGTACGCAGTTCAGAGTACACGCCGCTCTGGCCAAACTGCAGGCTGGTGAGGATGAGGACACTCATCTGTAAGAAGGAATTTCTCCATGATCGGAAACGCTCTACACACTGGACTTCTCCATTGCCCTCAAGAAGCTTTTTTTGGCTGTTTTTAAGTTTTTAAACCTATATCCAAGTTCAAAGAGTAAATACTGGGTATTTGTTCAGGTGTACCTTTTCCGGCCTTTGCTGTGTCACAGTCTGGACTAACATATCATTGAACAAAGGTATTACCTGATAGAATATTCAGTCCGTCTTTCCCAGACTGGCTTCCAAGAGCAGAAAAGTGTCAAGTGGATTCTGACATTTTAAGCCAACGGACCTTCAACTTCACTGTCTTTGATAGGTTAACAGACTTGAGTGTATATAAAGTAAATATTTAATTTTATGGACAATGTTTTTATTGTTTACAATGAAAATTAAAGAACACTAAACCTTAATCAACAATTGATTGAAACCCACTCTAAATACTAAATGTAAGAAATGTTCATGATGTAATGAAACGTATAGTGATGATTTTATTATATTTTAGTTGGACTGAAAGAACCTTTACATGGAGACATACTGTGCTGTAGCAACATGTTTAAAAATTAGGATGTTTTTTACGTGTTACAAAAACGTATGAATTATTTTAGTTCACTGGCTTGAATTCCAGTGTTTTATGCTCCCTGACACATTGTGATTGTGGGTCACAGCACTTTCCTCCTTGGTGTGTTTTTATCCATCGAAATTCAGTGTTTGGACAAATCTGGATCAGTGCGTGCACTCTCCAAAAAATGTTATCTGTACAAAAATTATTTTTGCATAAATAAATTCTATGTATGAATTCCTGTCTTTTCTCCTAAATCGTACAAAACCTAGGAGCATCCTGTCACGATAACTACTTTGATTGGACAATATATTCTCAGAAATAATCATGATAAACAATAGTCGTCATTTGAAGATCATTTTATACCACTGATATAATATTACAGCATAATAATGCAAGGCAGGTGGGGAGTGGTATTGTAGAGTGGGCGCTTCACTTCTGTAAAAACAGACTGCCATTATGGACCAGGAAAAGTTATTTACCTTTAATTCCATATAAGCGGCGCTGCTCGCTTCTGCAGTCTCCACTCAGGACGTCACAGTGAGGAATGGAGGACACCACTTGCTTAGCCAATGTGACATGAATAGCCTCTTAGCTGCTAATGTGAAGTGTGGCAATATTGAGGTAAAAAAATTATCAATGTCATGTCCATGTATCATATAAGTCCATATATAGACATGATGATGCTGATAATTATGTTATTGTATGAAAAGTGAATAACGTAATTATTGTGACAGGTGTATCAGTAGGTAACCACAGTGTAACATTAATCATCTTTCTTTGGAAGTATTTTAGACAAAATGCAGTCAAGCTGGAAATTAAAGTCTGAACAGACATATATTTATTTCCGTTAAATACATGGAGGTCATGAAAAATCAACAAATATGCACAAAGCAGCAAAACAGTATGGAAAACAAGTTTTTTTTTCCACATAAGAAAAGAATAGATGGTTTGTCTTTAATCCCGGTGTGATCAGGTAACATGAAACAAGGGATAAACTGCTTTCTTGTGTCTTTTAACACAAATAGACCAAAGTCTCATAGTTAATTAACGTCTACAGTGACGCAGTCCAAGACTATGAGGAGGCAGCAGGAGGTGTGACAGGAGCCGTCGCTCCCCGCTGCTCCTCTCTCACTCTGCGTTTCATAATTTTCCTCTTCTTCTTCTCCTCCTTTTCGATTTCTGCGACCATTTGCAAGAACTTGGGGCTGCGGGGATCCACCGCGAAGCCGAAGCGGGCTTTGGCCTCGGCCAGCAGCATTTCGCGGCGGGACCTCTCCTCTTTTAGCTTCAGTTTGGATTCGCGCTTCTCTCTGCGCCAGTCGGCTATCATCTTGGGCATTTTGGCCATATTTGCTGCTATGAGCTTCTGTCTGCAATGGAAATGGAAAAGTTTAATATTACAGATGTTAATACGGTGTGGAATGCATTGTTGTATAATGGGAAGTCTAGCACTCATTCATTTAGAGCACTCATCAAGACAAGTTTAATTTGGACAGTACTGGTTTAAACCTTTCAAAAAAATGTTAAATTGATTTTATCTTTATCTTCTCTGTGACCAAGTAATATTTCACCAGATCAGTCCATGTCTGTAAAGTAAGGAGCTCTGCATGTTTACAGTGTTTCAACAAAGAGAGAGAAAAGTCTGCTGGCCCACAGATAATTTTCATCACTCTGATATTTGGCAGGAATTTTATTTTCACTATTTTGCTTCACAAATTGTAGCCTTCCAATTTATTCTTGGAATATCTCTGCAAATTTATTTTCCACTTTTGAACGCAACCAGAAGGAACAGATGAAGCAATAATGACAGAAACCCTTCAAACATTGGACAAAATGTGTGGGGTTTTTAGAGAGGAGTATGCTGCCCAAAACTATTAAACACAATGGAGAACATCTTGGATCCCCTCCATGAGCTGCTGGTCAAACAGTGGAGCACTTTCAGAGACTTCTGAAGCTCCTCTCTGACAGGGAAAGCTACAGGAAGTCATTCCAGCCAGCTGCAATCAGTCTGTACGGTGATTCTTGCTCACCTGGAATTTCATTTTATTATATATTACATTCTCCATCACTTTGAGTATATGCTGATGTTATATGTATATACCCTGTGTAGGTTATCCAGGTATAAATCAATTTTGATCCATGGATAATCATGCATCTTACTTTCTGCATCTACTACTATTACTCTACTACTGCATCTTCAGTAGTAATACCCAATTGAACATTCTGTTCTTGTTTATACTTAGCTTCTGATTCAGGGTTAAGGAGAAAGTTAAGGGAAACATAAAAATTAGACATTGTAGTAAAAGTCTTGAGCTGTTTAAACCTACTTTCAGATTTGTTAAACTTTTATTTTGCTCATGAACACAGAAAGTGGGGAATTCCACCATCCAGTCCAAAACCACTATATTTTGACTCGTTGAACCTTTGTAATCTAGTCCAGATTTAAAGAGTCTGTGTCGAGTGGTTTTAGATTTGGACCTGGTGTAATGTGGTCTGGATGGTGAAACAGTTGTGAAATTGCTATTTTTTCAGTTTCCACAAACAGGATCACAAATCTGAAACTGTGTTTTAATGAGTCTGGAGTCTCTTTGTTAATCGAGTCCAGATTTGACAAGTCTAACTATAGTGGTTTTTGATCTGGACCTGGTCTGACGGGGTTTGGATGGGAGAAATCAGTGAAATCGCCCTTTTTTCTGCTCTTATAAGGTTTCACAAACCTGAAAGTGGGTTGAAAAACCCTTAGTTTTGTGATTGTCAATCAGAAGGAGGCCAGAGACCAATTAATCTGTATAATAAAGTAAAATGTTCTCATTAGACAGTGACTGCTTTGCTATTCTATGTTTTTCCACATTGAAAGAAATGGGAATGCTTGCTGTTGACGAGAGCGTTTAATTTACATACTGTAAGACCAGCTGCCATCACCACAGCAACCACAGATGCATTCAGCTGAAAAAGTCACCACTTAAAACGGTCACAGGTTAAAGCGAAACACCTGAAGCTGACTTCAGCGTTGTCTTTCATTGCATTTGTTTCTTTCCTTATTGTTGGCTGCTGTAATATTTTTATTTCCCTTTGGCATTAAAGTATACACATATTGGTCTTTAAAAAAATAATCATCCAGTCATCTGTTTGTATTGCGTTAGCTGCACATTTACAGTTTAACAGTTGTTATTGTATTTGTGGGAGCACATTTTAAATGTTTCTATTTGCTTTCATAACATTCTGATATTTAATCCTGTGATTATAATGTGTAACCTTCATAGTTAATTAGAGCCTGACCAACACTGGATTTTTAGGACGGATGCCAATACCAATAGAAGAAAGTGAAACAATTCTGATGTAACACACAATTTTTTCATAAACACTTGAGGTAAGGATATGTAATGGAGGCATGATATTTTACAGTTTAACCATAAACACTGTACTGAAACTGTAAGCTTCTCTGTGAATTTAATAATTATAAATAAATAAAAAGCACAAAAAAGAAAGAAACAAAACATCTGCATATGTATATTCAACTTGAATTAAGGAAAAGGATTAGAAATACATAAAATGTTGCCTATATAACTTTAAAACAAATATATCGGTGTATATCAGACAACATATTACCGATATATCTGTAAAGGGCTAATATTGACCGATATATCGGTCGGCCTCTTCGTGAATTAACTGAGTTAATATACTTAAAATGAGATGCGATAGTCTGGAGTCAGGAGACACGGTTTGTTTCAATGAGCTGTCCGATAATTGACAGACTAGCATTAGCTCCGTTAGCAGCACTTACTTTGCCAGGCATTTTTCGGTTTCCTCCCTCTGCTTGGCCTTGATGTTCTTCAGCATCACCTCTATCGGAGGGTGCCACTCGTTCTCCTCTGCCACGACCCTGTCCAGCTGCTCATGGCTGGGCCACAGCGAGGCCGGCTCGATGCCCGACGCTGAGCCGTACCGTCCGAACAGCTTCCCATCATACCGGGCCGTCCGCTGCCACTCTGGTGTCTTCTCGCTGTTTTTGTCTGGGATATAAGGGTCACGGAGGTTCAGTCGGAGAGGTTTCGGGTTATAAGACGCTGTCTGTAATAATGAATGCACAGGAATGACAGCTTTTGAAGAAGAAATCCCCTTTAAACTCCTACAAAACACCGCTGTCCTCCAGGACAGCACGGACACCGCCATCTTTCTGTGCAGGGCACACACAAGAAGGACCCCGGGTAAAGTCATAGGTAGCTGCAATAGCGCCTGTTTTTTTTTTTTTTTCTTCTTCTTCTTCTTCTTCTTCTTCTTCTTCTTCTTCTTCTTCTTCTTCTTCTTCTTCTTCTCCTTTGGGTTTTTACGACAGTTGGCATCCTCTAAATTGCATTACTGCCTCCTTCTGGATTTAATCATCCACTGTCCAAATCTATTACAGTGTTGTAATTACTCCAGTTACTCTCAATAATCTAAATATCAGTAGACCTGTAAGCAATGCCCTTCACTCCTTTTCATATTACCTGCATGAAGTCAGCAGTTTCCTGATACTGATTTTGTAGGCTATTTCATTTCAATTCCTTCCTCTTGTTGCACTATCCCAAAGCTGCTGCCATTGTTTGATTATTTCCTTCCAAATGTTTAATATTAATATCCACATATTCTCCTGTCTACTTTCTCATTTCCCGGGATTTCTGAGTGTGCTGGTACCCAGATGATCTTCATGTTTTTCCCTGACTGGACAACTTTGCATTGGTAAGTAACAACTCATACAATATATCATATAATATATCTGGTGCTCTTAATGGATCCTTTGACCCATCTGTCAAAGGAAAAGCTGTATATTATCACTGTAGTTCCTGTCCCTACATCTGGAATATTCCTTAACTAGATCTGCTGCTCTTTTATTCCTGTGATTAATATTCAGCAGTTCCATGTCCACACAAGCATTTTGAAACATCTGGACTGGTTTCACATGCCACAACACAATTGAACAAAATCGAGTTTTTGTGCTTTGTCCTTACCTACCCATCTAAAACATGCTTTTTTGTACTTTTTTCCTCTCCCAGCAAACCTCCAAGACCGTTTTAGTATGATGACTATCTTTGTGTTCTCTTAGATTTATCCAGTATTTGGCCATCAGGTGTTTCCCACAGAGCCACAGTGGCATTTCTGCTGCCTCAACTTGAAGAGCACACAGTGGTGCTGTTTTCACTGCCCCTAGGCAAATCCTCAGAGCACGAGTCTGAATAACATCCAGGTCTGACAGCACAGTCTTGGCTGTGCTGAGCCATACACCACACTACCATAATCTATTCTTAACCAGATTGGTGCCACATATATACATTTCAATGACGCAATACAGTGTCTGCAGATGAGCTTTCACTGAGCGTGGTTTCATAGATTTAAAGGACAGGTTCACGGTTTTTCAAGTCTGTTTTAAAACAACAGTCAAGAGCCCAAATAAACATTGAAATATGTTTTTCTTGCTGTACTCATTCCTCCTGTTCATACTGACCATTCCATAGAAGATCCTTTCATAATGCACTTATAATGTAAGGGATAGGGGCCAAACTCCTTCTGTGCAAAAATATATTAAAAAGTTTATCTGAAGCTAATATGAAACTTCAGCCTTTTTAGTGCTAAAGTCTCTCTTTTTATTACTATACTTCTTCCACAGCTCAACAGGGAAACACTGTCCGAGGAAACACAAAGAAGGAATTTGATGCTAAAAAAGACATTGAAAGCTCATTGGAAGGAGATCTTTTAATAGCCAGTATGAACAGGAGGAACAGGAGTACCTGTTCATATAGACACGTGACTGATGTTTGAAGACACGCTCAAAAAATTGTGAACCTCTTCTTCAATGGTTAACTATAATTAGACTGACTTGTTCTCACCATGCCACTAACAGGCAATGTACTATGCATGACAAGGCAATGTATTACTATAGTGGGGGCTACATTTCATCTCAAAAAGGGGATTCAATTGAATAAAAGTTATTGTGTCATAAATGTGACAATAAAAACAAAATCTAATAGATGATAATAGGGCTGAAATTATTCATCTTTTAATCGATTTGCTGTTATTTTCTCAATTAATCAAGTAGTTGTTTGATCTATACAACGTCAAAAAATGGTGAAATGGTTTCGATCACTGTTTCCCAAAGGCAAGGCAAGGCAAGGCATCTTTATTTAACCCACAAAGACACCGTCAAAGGTCTTGTCTTGTCCATAACACAAAGAGAATCAGTCTACTGTCATAGAAGACTAAGGAAACCAAATAATATTCACATTTGAGGATCTAGAAACCAAAAAAATTGGACTTTGTTTCTTGAAAAATGACCAAAAACGAATTGATTGATCGACTAATCACTGCAGCTCTACTATACATCATTTCCATTTCTTTGAAGTAGCGTCACTAAGTAAATGCTCTTTCTCTGTGTGGCTTGCCAGAAGCTCTTTCAAGCATGTTCATTTCCTAGTATTTCAAAAGAAAGTATTTTTCTAACGTACAGTACTAAAGAATTATGTTGACTAAAGCTCAAAAGGCCCATTGCCTCTTAAATGAATCATTTTCAAAAGCGCTCTCAGTGACTTTGACTTCCAGGGGTTAAATTAAGTGGTGGGAGGAGGGGGGCAATGTTTTTCACTCAACGTCCCCGTTGACATGGAAGTAGTTGCGAGCAGGTGGGCCGGAGCCAGAGCACCAGAACAAGGAGGGGAGCTGAGACTCTTTTAACACCTTCTTTGAACATTTCGGGACCACTGGGCCGGGGAATAAACCTTCCTTGAAAGAAAGGATCTTTGTTTTAACCTCCTTGGCCCCACCTCCTCTTTCCTCTTTTAGCAGCCTCCGCCCTCCCTCAACTTTTATATTTGATTTCTTTTCAAGAAGCGCAGATAGAACAAATGGGGTTGCTCTGGAGTGCAGCACTTACAGAGACAGATGTCATCGCTTTTGTGTCGTGGGAGCGCGCAAAGCTCTCCATCGTCATTAAAGATTTAGGGTTCCCATGGCAGGGGTTGCACTAGGCTGGAGGTGGGGGTGGGCATGACAGAGGCTTAATTTGGCTTAGGAGCTATGGTGCCAAGCCCGGGGCTTTAGGGATCACATCAACGTCAGTCACAGGCAAATAGGCTTGTTAGCAGTTAGACGATAAGGGGATAGTGGCAAGATGACAGGTCTATTTCTGAGTGAGTATGTGAGTAGGAGGGATGGCTGGTGTGGTAAACACGTTTAGGGAAGTTATATAGAACATGCTCACCTGAATTATCACTCTATTCATACTTGAACTGGCATCTGTCTTTACAGATGCATTTAATTTTTATAGAACCGTACATTTATATTTGATATAGTAGCATCAGTGGTATGAGTATCTGCTCAGTTTTTTGGTGTTTTTGATATATTTGTTACGTTGAACTGTAGACACACAGCCCAGCACACCTCGGCCCTCCACATCTGCTCACTTACAGACAAACTGTAGATCTCTCAGAACAACAGAGATGTGTTGGACTTGAAACCAAGAGCACATGTTGGCAAACAGCAATTCCAATGCGTACTGTAATGGAGCCGTACACTACAGCTCAGTGCAGTACATAATTTGTAGAACGACAGATCCTTTGAGTATCTCAAAGACCACCTTGGTAGGGTTTGAGTAACTCATTCCCAAACTACTATTAGTGTTGCCAGCTAGGGCTTGCCAAGGTTTAAAGTGAGAGTATGTAACTTTTAATAATACATTTATTCTCTCACAACTGAAAAGTTGAATTCAAAAGCAATAAAAGCACCCTGGCTCAATTCAACACATTCAACGTTTTTACTACTGCAGCTGTACTGGTATGATCAGTAAGTTATGTTGGCTACTGTTAGCAAACTTTACATAAATACTGTGTAGCTGATACTGAATTAGTTTGCTAAATTCACCATTCTTATGTTGCTGTTACACTATGTCTTAGCATTTGAGAGATAACCATTCAATAAATGTATTCCCTGTTTTACCTTTGTGATAAAGCCATTGAAATCTGTTAAATGCTAAAATCTAGTTTAGCATTTAGCAGTAGCATAAGTTAAAAAAGATGAAAAGTCAGCTAAAGTAATGTCATTTACACAGTACTATCATAAAGCTTGCTAACATTAGCAAATATGAGTTATTGTCATAATCTACTGGTCATACCAGACCAAGTAAATCTGTCAAAGCAAAACCTTTCAGTGTACCAGGGTCTGTGGTGCCAGCAATTAGAGGTTAGTTTGGCTATTAAAGTGATGAGTGACCACCATGATTTTAAAAAGAAGAACCAGTTATGGCCCATGGGAAACTTCGCCTAATCATTCTAGTTATAATTTTTAAGTAATTTATTGTGTAATTATTGTGCTATTTTGTTGGTAGGTGGTTGTTGCCTATAGTTACCAGGACTCTTGCATCTTTATTTTCTTTATTTCCAGGACCACATTGGAAATAAGTCTTACACTTTATTGCATTAAATTATTTCTCAATTAATCGATACGGTAACTGAAAGAAAATTAACAACAATTTTGATAATCAATAAATTGTTTCCATTAGGTTTTCAAGTAAAATGTAGCACATCAGGTTTTTTTCTCATAGATGACGGTTTGTGGCTTTACTTAATGAAAATCTTTAGATTTTAGACTGATGGTCAAACAACATAAGAACTGTTAGAGCGTCATCATTTATATTTTTTTAGCTGTATTTAATTCAATGTCATCTTTCCCATAAACTAAACTAAACAAGATCACCTCTAGCCATCAATGTGGGGCATCTAATTCAATCTCCACATTTTTATAAAAACGTCAAATGTATGCTTAAATTACAGGAACTTTAATTTAAGCATAAACTATAGTGTCAGTGACCTTTTCCTCATTGCACTCATTTAATCCTGTTATCAAAGTTGATGATTTTTACAAGTGGAGCCCTGTGCAGCTGAAGTCTGAAGTCATTATTAATGCCTTGCAGAAATCATACTTTTACTTTTTCTGAAGTTGGCTATGAACTGATCAAAAAATGTTGGGCATACTGTATGTAATGTGGTAATGTGATAAATTACTGAGCAGTCGTGTTTTGTTTAACCAATAATTATCAAGGGATTTCTCAGAGAAATAGATTTTATTCTTCAAATACTTTCACTCTTTCTCTCTCTCTCTGTCTCACTCTCACACACACGTGCAGAGAGAGCCCTGGTTTGGTTTCATCTTTCCTATGAAGCAACATGCCAAGCCAGCGTTACTATTTGTTGACACAAAGACGAAATCACAATAAATTGAGACTAAATGAACCACTGTTTTGTTGGCCTTAAACAATGACAGGGTTTTACTCAGAATTTGGCACCAAGAATTCGATTTGTCAGCATTTCCCCAGAACAAGGGATGAGGACAAAATCCAAATAAAAGAGAGCTGAGCCCCAAAATATCTCCATTTCCTGGTAATGACAGCACACTGTGGCTATACTGCACAAAGTAAAAGGGAAAAAAAGGACATTAAAAAAAAGTCTCCTTGGTAAGACGAGTCCCAACAGTGCTGGTGATGAATTACAGCTTTCCACAGTAACATCACATAGAAATGAATAATCCAAAGGTAACTAATGTTGTCCTTGGCAACAGAGATATATACTGTAAATTACCCATAGAGAACTTTAAGCTTTCTCCTTCAACATGTACAATCTGCGAGTTTGTAGGGCATTACTGATTTCTCAATTTGTGGTTTAAAAAAAAAAAACGGACCATTGTGCTCACAACAAAGCAATCTGAGGAGTGTAGTCATGTGCAGAGTTTTTTTCACTGGAGCGTAAGTCACGGCTGTGATCACTCTTGCAGCTCTCTGCAGGCTGCTTTTTAAACACCCCAACCGCCCCCCACTAATGTTAAACTTGGACTTAGCCCAATTCAGAACTGCCGGCGTAAGCGGTCTTATACAGAAGAGGGAGGGGGTGCTGGGGTTGGTGCAGAGGGAATGGCGTTAGGATGGTGGTGGTGGTGCTGGGCTGATATGTGAGGGAAGGCAGAGGATGGTGAGCTTTCAGTAGGGAGCAGCAGAGTATTTTACGGTAATGGATGTACCACATGGAGATCTGGTTAGTGATGCGTTTTGGAGCGCGACAGGGGTGGGTTTTGAGTGGGGTTGGGAGGGGGTCTCTCTATGCCCTACTGCATTCTCCACTGTGGAAAAATGCAGGGGTGACTGTGGCTTTCTAAAAAGACTCATCCACCTGGGCAAAGGGATGATGGAGAGGTGGAGGAGGGGGGTGTCACCAGAGAGCTTTTATTTCTGCTCACTTTGCAGCAAAGAGTGCAGTAAAAATGGCAAGCTGGGACTCCCTGGACTCCCAATGCATTCCCTGTCACATAATGGCTGTAACATTTTAACCAAATTATCGTGCATCACAAATCTTTATATCTCACGCTCATGTAAACACCTGAAGAGAAATACATTCTAGAAACATATACACGCACTGGGTTTACATAAGGATTTGGCATTTGTTCCTGGTCTGTAATAGCACCGGATTCCCACGGTAGTAAACAACTGTGCCACTCTCTGCCTCTGATACATTAAGATTTTTTTTTTCCTACAAATGATCAAATGGTCTGGGAAATCGAACAGATTGCAGTTTAGAAAAAAATGTGTATGTGCCCGATTTGACAGATTTGTAAACAATGATGATACCAGCCCCAAAATGTTTAGTTATGATGGAGCTCATAGTTTCTCCTTTCTCTTTGGGAGTCCTTAGGCCCTGCGCAGCCCAGCCCGGGGTCCTAATGAGATGATGAATGGGAGCATAAGGAATGATGGAGGCTCTCAATCCACTGGTGACTGCTAATTTAAGGGGAGATTCATCAAATGTCGGCCTGCACTCAGATGCACCTTCATAAAACAGTGCCGGGGTCCGGTGAAGATGAATGGAGGTAATTATCAGCTCTACCTGTTCACAGCCACCCTCCTCTTCTCTGCGGTTTCCTGAGGTTCCAGCGCTCCTAATCTGTCTGCATGAAGAGTCGATGTTTATATCAAATTCCACTTTTTACTGATAGACTTTAATTGAGTCTGAAGTGAGAACTTATTGCACATTGCACTAACGCAGCAGTGTTGTTGCTGTCATCTGTTTAAAAGAAAAGTACCACACTGAATGCCTCATTCTGCACATTGGCACCACATGATCTAATCACTAGGCTTTCTTCCACTGCTACAGTCAGGCTTTAAGTACTATCACTTGCTCAACAGAGCGATCACTGTTTGCACTTCCAGTTGGCATTGTTGTGAAATGTCATTGGTTTCTATGAAATCTCCTGCCAAAGGCACTGAATACGCTTCTTTGATGCACGAATGTGAATTACCACGGTAGTGACCGCTGATAGTGCAGTTAGGGGATAATATGACACCAACATTTATGGTGCTGGAGTTCAATGTGGAGTTATTGTTTGATTTTGGAGATTTTCAACTCCGTGAGTGAAAGAGAAGATGCTTTTGGAACAACTAATCCTCCAGAAAATTCATTCAATTAACCTTTCACCAGAAAAGATATAACCTAATCATAACAGTTTGACAGCTCTATCAAGTGTTGGATTTCATTGGACTGTGTAGTAAGAGTGATATACAGTATTGAAAGAGTTTGGAGTGTGTTGTCTTTTATTTTTTAACCTTTCTAAATCAAAAACACAAGAGCAAAAGTGTAAAAAAAAAAAAAAATGGCACAGGTTACAAGTCACATTTAAAACAAAGGCTGTAGACTAGTAGGCTACTGTGTAGTATTTCCCAACACTGTGGAAGCCAGTCCTGAATACTAGAAAGTTCAAGCTATTGTTAGCTGCTCTGTCATGCTCCCTTTTAAATTACACACCAAGCTAACTTTAGATTTACAGTTGCAAAAGACATTAGTCCTCATCCTAAAAGTATTTTCTCTTGTAATATTCAAATTGAGACATACTGTTTAAAAATATGAACAAGCATGTAAGCTGTGTCACTAAACTGTATGCTAACTTTCTGCCTGGTACATGTAGCTTTAGCATTTTTTTTCTTTTCTTTTTTTTTAGCATATCATGTATGTAGCTATCGAGTGCATAGTTAAGACCACTTTACAGGGTTCATGTTGTAAAAACAAACTTGAAACATTAAAAAGACAACCAGACTGTGTTTTCAGCAAATTCATGGACCAAACATTAGCTTAGTTAATTAACTAGCTACGGCTAATAAAATCTGAAAAAGAGACTTGAAATTTCAGCTGCTGGCAAGATATGAGAAGCCTACTTTGGTCTACCATTAAAAAAAGTGATGAATAATGATGAATGAAATGAAATGAAAAAGATAATTCTGAAGATAAATCTGCCATTTAATTTTAAATGATACGTGCCCTCAAGAATGGAAAGCTTGACAGATGTAGCAAAGCTCAGTTTGACCTCATGAGCTTCCTTTGACCTCTCCACGTGATAAAGCGGTTACTGAAAGATCCAAGGACCAAACTGTCATCTGAGTCGACCTGTGATCCAAACACATGGGACGCACATTTTGTTACAGCTTGTGTGTCCTTTGAGCTATGACCACAGGGTGCTGAGTCACCGCATATGCACATACATATTCAGACAGAGATACACATATATATACAGACATATTCATACAACTACACGCCTCTCATTTTGGAGATTTTGGGATGGGGGACTCTGCAGTACAGAGGGGGAATTTAGGAGGGAGAGGGGGTGCATGTGGCACCAGCCTGGCGCAGACATCGTTCCCGTTGCTCCCTTAGCTGCGCCGGCGCCATCTGTCATCTGCGTGAACATCTGCAAACCCAAGGTGCCCTTGTCACCCAATGTTAGAGCAGTATGTTTGGCTTTTCCATTAAGGAAACCTGGAGTGATTCACCAGTACAAAACCTATTAGACTGGATGGTGTAGTGGTGAATCAGCTGGGTTGCCGAGCCACATTAAATAGTAGGATTCTTCCTCAGGCAACGCCGCCCGCCTGTCTAGCATGTCTGGCTAGCATGACATCTCATCTACTGACTGACTGACAATTTGGCCTGAGTCTGCCGTTACTTTATGAGCCTGGCTGCTCCAGATTCCTTCCTCTGTCTCTCAGATTTTTTACCACAAAACAGATGGCTTCACCCCATCCTCATTTTTAATCTAACTCCTCTCTGTGCACTTGTGGTTATGACCAAAACTGAAATCATGTTCATATTAGACTCCAGGAGACTTGAATGGCTGGATCATGTTGGGGTCCTTCTGGGGTAAAATTTGTAGTTTGCATTTTGGCATCATCACAAATAAAAATGAACTCAACCACATTGATAATACACCCTAGAAACTGAGTAATATTTACACCTTGTCTCTAAAACACAGCAGTGATTTATATGAAAGAAACACACTGAACACTGCTCTCTGATCTGATTCGAGTGGAGATATTTTCAGACACAGAGAGCTGGTGACAGATGGATTGCCGTGCTAAGACTGGACAGTGTATTATTCACCGCTGCAGTTCTCTAGAGAGCGTTGCTGTCTATTGCATACGGTACTGAGCTGGATTACGCCAACAAGATCACAACAATATGCTCATTGTCTACCACGCAGGGATATAATCTCAAGGATTAGCCTGCTCTCCATTGAAACTGGCCGTAGCCTCTCTGGATGATGTGGAGTGATACGGGAGTATTTTACACAAGCCTCAGCCGAGAGCATCCCTTTTTTTTTTTAGATTCTCTGACCTTTCAGACTCCAGAATTTTATTTTAATTGTCCTATTCTGTGTCGCTGGGTGCGCCTGAACACGAAACTGGACACAGCAGCGGGCAAAGCTTTGCCTACCCACAGCTGCCTCTCCAAAGAAATGGGCAAACACACGCACGCGCGAATAGCAAGCTCACTACCATCTGCTGTGGTGAATGAGTGAGGATGCTGCTGTCAAGTTAGTTGTGTATTCGAAACAGCAGCTGAGAGGACACACTGTGCCCTGGCCACACAGAGTGGCACCACTGCTGCCCGGCTGCCTGGCACAACCGGCTCCATCTGACACACTGATGAATTCACACACACACACACACACACACACACACACACACACACACACACACACACACACACACACACACACACACACACACACACACACACACACACACACACACACACATTGAAAGATTGTGGGCCAAAATCACAGGCAGGATTTAAATGTAGTGTGAAACTGAAAAACCTTGTTTTAATTGAGGTCTTAACTCATAATGTTTCAGAGAAGAAGACATCATTTGTCCTTAGAGCCCGCTATGAAATCTGTAACATATAGATTTATAGTGATGAACTGTGCAGGTTTGTTTAGGCCTGCTACGGCTTGTGAACTTGGGTTTAAATCTCCCGTCGCTTCTTTTCTTTTTTCTTTTTATGAATGGAAAAAATGACCTGCTGTCTTTGTGAGCAAGTTATATATTTTCTAAAAAGCCTTACAAGCGTTCTCTTAAAAAAACTGTGCACTTAAATAACAGAAGGAAAGAGGAATAGGTATCAAGCAGGCATAGACAGTAAGCATACAAAAAGGAACCCAAACAAACACCCTGGGAGCCCAACATTCAACAGCGGCCAAGAAGTGGCTGGCGGAGAGCACTGCCTTTGAAAAGAGCACCTGCGTGCTGTAAGAGTCTCCGAAACAAAAACCCCAGTCTCAACAACTCTTTACAACACTGATGGTCACTGGTTTTCTTGTGTAGCCCGGGAGAACAAGTTTGTATTCGTGAACAGAATCCCCATCTAGCCTATTTGATGTTGGCTTATTTGCAATTTGTCACCTGGCTTGTTTACTTTTCTTTCCGCTCGTTTAGAACTCACCTTTGTCCTAATGGGCTCATTAGCAGCGGCCTCATTCCAGCAAGAAACCACCAGGTTAAAGCTCCACATTTCTGAGCCCAGCGACACGGCTCAGGCGCCGCACTGTAAATGAGGCCTGTGGAAGCAGCAGTGAGTGGAGCCAACAATATGTTTTCACTTTTATGTATTTTCATAAGTCATCTAGTTGGCCATTAAAAGTGATATTTTTCACAAGAAATTGCGTCTTTTCCAAAAAAGCAACATGCTCGCTCCTTCTTTTTCTTCCTCCCTTTTAAGGTTTTTAGGAGTACACGTTGCATATGAGAATTTAACATGCTTTCAACACGTTTCATGCAGGAGCAGGTCTGTATGCTGCATCGGTTTAACGTCCTAAAGCTTTCCAAGATCTGGCAGCTGCTGTCTCTGCTCGCTCTATGTTTCCTAATAAAAGACATTGAAGGGAAGAGGAACGCTCTAACCGTTACATGCATACCTTTATGTATGTACAGGTGGTGCTCGTGTGTGTATGTGTGCATGGACAGGTTGTAAAAGGCCCACCCTCCTATACAATCCATTTTTCAGCAACCTTTTGGAAGTTTTTCTTTTCTTGACAGTATGAATCAGATTTTTTGTACATTATGTTGTGAGTGTCCTGAGAGGAATGGAATTTAAAAGCATGTTAGCTAATTATTCAGAACATAACAACATAACAACGCTGTATTTTTGTAATAAAAGTGCTGCTTACATGGAGCAGGGAAACAGTTTGTTTTATTCCATTTCATACACACAATTAAAAGAAATACAAAAAATGTTTAAAAAAGGAGACCCACTTAAAAAAGCATTTATTTATTCAGTGGATAAAAGGTAAACACACTAAACATAGTCTATAGTTAAAAAGCATATTGTTTAACCATTTTTATAAAACATGGAGAATATAATGTCCACATTTTCCACAATTTTCAATTCTAAGAGTAAACATTTATTTGAGTGTAACTTTGCTCCGTATCAGTGCTTGTTGATGGATGGATGAAAAACTATTTTTTCATCTCAGATGAGCCAAAAATGGCCAAGAGCAGATCTGGTTCTGTTTAAACACCCCAAAAACATCTAGAGCCAATGATCACATAACGAAAACAATGAAAATGAATGAGCAAGTGACCTTTCAGCCAATCACATAATAACTGAGATATAAATTTTACTACAATTGGTTCTACAATAATGGAGCCTATCAATAAGTTTAAACTATATATTTTTTATAGTGTAAAATTCAACATTTTGCAAGTTAGCTGTAAATGTGTTGGTTGAAAATGGCATGTAAACCTCAATATTTTGTTCATGTTGAAGACAAAAACAGCACAGATGCACACAAAACATTAAAAGAAATCATCATTATTAAAACCTGTAGTGCACGTTTTATTGTCTTAGCAGGGCTGTACTGTATCAAACATTTAATTTGCTTTATTAAGTTTTCTGTAGGTTAAGTATGCACTGTGCAACCGCCTAATGCAGAGGGAAAAAACTGGCAGATACTCAACATTGAAAAACTAAATCTTGTTAACAGTCACTTCAAACAGAGAGTCTCGCTGAACCTGCTGACCCTGCGCTCAGTAGGCCCGTCCTATAATCCACCCATGCATACACTGGCACATTTAATACCCAGTATTTTGGGTGCCATACCTGAAGATAATAAATTTCTCTTTGATTTGATTTCTCCCCACTTTTAATTTCTTCCAGGTACCTAAAGGGTGTGTGCCAGCACATGATGAGGAGGGTGTCAAACTGATGTGATTGGTGGAAAAGGGGAAAAGGAGAGCGAGGGAGAGGGAGAGAGATGGATGAATCGGGATTGTGGAGAGAGAGAGAGAGAGAGAGAGAGAGAGAGGAGGGGATCGGCTGAGAGCAGAGAGAGCGAGAGAGAGAGGGAGGTAAAACTGAAAGCAGATGGCAGAGCTGGCACCTGTCTTACACTAAAATCTGTTTGGAGCCGTTTTCCACATGTCTTTAAAAAAAAAAAAGAAAGAAAGAAAAAAAGCCAATTCTGCATATTATGCCAAAAAAAGACACTCTCAGGTTTTAACCCTTTGTGACCATGCCCTCCCTTAGCTTTTCAGTCATAATAGGATGCCCCCCCTCCCCTCTGAATAGGAGGAGATACAAAAACCCTCTCAAATCCTTCCACTCTGTCTCACCCAGTCCTTGTAAGCAAACAGAGGGGGCATTGAGAACAGGAGAGAGTCTCATTTAAAGCGTTAATCTGTGGGCCACATGCTGCACAACAGCAGAGGACCAAACGAGCACCACAGTAACAGACCTGACAACGCACACACTCACACACACACACACACATACATTCACATGCACTCAGAGCAGCCAGGCTTGCCCAGGCTAAACATGGCATATATTTGGCAAATGAGGAAGTCTGTTCCAGGTGGCTGCATATATAAGTTGAGATCATGTTAAACCCTCTCAGGTCGCTGTCCTTCACAAGACCATACTGGTGCTTTAACATGTTTAAGCTCATTTACTGCTGATCGCAACAACCTTACATACCATAGTTTTAAGATCTTTTTTAATGGTGTTTTCAGTCCTTCTGGGCAGCCACATTCATTTCTGTGCAGTACGAAAATCTACTTGCAAGGACCTCGATCTTGCTTGAGATCAAAACTTCGTGAGCATTTTGTATGCTGCAGAAATTCAAGGTTATAATTCATTCATATGGTTTCAAACCATATGAATCACGTGACAAAGAGTGGTGACCTGCAATACATAAAAAAACATGAAAAAAATCTTTAAAAAGAAATGTAAAAATGAATGTCTGTGTGATTTATAGTGTTTGGGGCTAGAAGAGGTAAAACCAGCATGTGATGTTTCCTTTTTGTAGCCACAAGGAATGCTGTTATATTTATTGCAGTGTATCATTTTATGATTATTATAGGCTTTTATGCAAAGTATTTTTCTAGTATGACTCTGTACCTCAGAAATCACTATAACAATACGAAATTCAATAATGCACGAGTGCTCAAAAAGAAATAGAGCTACATTTATGAGCAATTAAGTACCACTTTATAATAAGGGTACAAAAATATGCTTAAATAATGCATGATTTAGTCACAGTTACATATAGTAATTTATAACCTATGCCACCAAATTAGCTGAATTCCAGTGACATAGAGAAGAGCTTTTAAGACTCATACAAGCCTCAGTGAAAGTGAAAGCACAGCAGTACCTGTTTTCACTGATATATGAAGCAGTGTGTATCAAACAGATAATGAGATGCAACCACATACATGACGATACAGTTTTCAGCATGATCTAACCGTCTTTGTTTATGTCATATTGATGAGGTAATGGCTTGCATTTGTGTTTTAATTTATTCTGTTACTATATGTTTTAAACAAGTGCAGCACATAATATAATACTGCACTAAAACCTATAAAAATATATTTATATAGGAAAGTGTATGCAAGAATATGTTCGAGCATAAAGTTCACATTGTGATGAAGTGTTAAAGAAAAACTGGATATTCATTTTGTGTCAGAAATCTGATAATCACTGCTTAACCTGTGTCTGTTGACCCTTGTGTCATGCAGTCACATGACCACCAGTTTGATAAAAAACAGCCTTGTATTTCTATGATAACAGCAACTAATTCTGCTTGGAATCCAGCTAATATCATGTAATTGACTAAAAATGAACATATGAAGTAACTGTGAGTTAACAATCAATAATTAAATGTTCTAACTAATCATATGAGCTCATAGTGACTTGATATTTTTTTAATGGTCATTAACAAGAATTCATGATGCATCCATAAATCATCACAACCCTTATTATAATGTGTATTATAATATATTTCACCAATTATTTAATGCCCAAAACCTTTTCTTCTCAAGGATGAAAGCGCTGTAGTTCTCCGAACACACCAGCAGAGTGCGCCAGAGGACCCACGTCTTACTTTACACTGTCTCTGTTTAACCTGCAGCTCATAACACCACACACACACATTCAGGCCTGAACTTCAACACAAAGGTTGCAGTGAGCCAGAGAGCTACACCTGTCAAAGGTTGTTGTCACCCGCGCGTTTCAACTACCACCAAAACTTTTATAAACTGAAAATAGCTCCTTTCCTTCCCCTCCTCTCATTTTTTTTTTTTTTTTTTTTTTTCCAAGGGGAACCACAAATTGTGTCCAGATTTTCACACATAGTAACTTAGTGTTTTGGGCTATTTGGAACTGAAACAATTACAAACAAACCTGTATCATACCCTTTCTCGGTTAATGGATCTGACTAGAAAAGACAAGAAAATTAAACGTTTCTGTTTTCCCCCCTCAGGTTATTTTAGATTGCGGGCTCATTTTCGAATTATGGTGGCCACTCTTTACGCATGCAGTGCATGTTTCTCAGTAATTTTCTTGCTTTAATGAAAATCTGCACACACCACTGTCTGCATAGAGAGATAAAAAAACCTACTTCAGATAATTTCTGATTTGCTAACCTTTGATAACCCGTTGCTATTGTGTTTGGAAATGATAAATCATGATCTGAGAAACAATTATGGCATCTTTCTTTCTCTTTTCAAGTGCCAAAGACTACAGCTTAGGTGGAAAATTGTGTGTGTGTGAGTGTGTGGGAGGAGATGAAAGACAGACGATGAAGAAACAGACAGGCAGGTAGAGAAGAAGTCAGAATCAAACTGATTGAAAAGACTCATGTTTATGTTGCATTGCAGGCTGGCACTGCCCTGTGCAAGATTTGAGCTTCTTGCTAGCGGTGGTGGTGCCCAGAGGTTGTTGCCATGCAACTCAATGTGGCACACACACACACACACACACACACACACACACACACACACACACACACACACACACACACACACACACACACACACACACACACACACACACACACACACACACCAACAATGGTCTGCTTTATGAGGTGCCCACTGATGCCATGGTAACCTCCTCGTTCTGGGCAAGACGGGCAGAGCGGTGTGCCAAAAAAATGCCATGGCTCCTTTTTTTTCCCTTTCTCAAACCACGTTGCCCAGAAACCTTTTGAAACTTAATAAGTGAAACCAGTGGGCAGACAAATTACGACGGGAGTGTGTGAGGCAGAGCGGGGGAGAGGGTAAACTTTGGAGTTTTTGTGTATCCTGCCTCTCGAGCATAAATTTAGCCTTGAGTGGAAAAATGATGCTGGATGGTTACAGATCAGAAACCCACAGTGGGCTCCGACTCGGGAAGGCCGTGTAACTTCATTAGGACAGAACTTTGCAAACACTCTCGCTGAATGGCGTGCAACTGCGCCAAATCTACAGTTAAGTGTGCAAAAGCCTGTGCGGTGCATGCTTGGCCAGACAAACTTTTCAGAGTGGTGGTGCACTTCACTAAAAATGATCAGCGTGAGCTCTTGACCTGTGATGTGAGCATGCAGGAGGGAATCTGGTGCAGTTACATAACACCGGCCTTTCTGCAGAGGTAGAGGGAGCAGAGGGACAAAAGGGCTCCAAAGAGGGCAGTGGCTCCAATACAGTGCTGCTCTGCTGGCAGGGATATTTCAGGTGAAAAGGCTCTGATGGAAAATGAAAAGTCAACGGGCTGCATGTGTGCTAGTGTAGGTGCCTTAGTGTGTGTTTGTGAGTTGGGTCCGTGAGGGACTGTGAGTGAGGTTGCTCTATCCATTTCCATATTACCGGGGGTCATCTAGGCATTGCGCCCAGTCCCTGTGCTTTT